>NW_007255412.1:339422-397941 GCF_000164805.1 Carlito syrichta | reverse complement strand
TCGCCCCCCACCCCAGCCCCACACAAATACCTGCAGAATGTCAAATGAGTTTTATGTGTCAGCTAAATTAAAGTATGTGAAATACAGTCCGTGGGCAGACAAAGCGTTCTGTCTTCTGGCACTCGGGACACTTCAGAGTAATTTATTATAGGTCATTCATAAATGAAATGCACCATTATATCTTCCTGTTGCTCCATTTTAGTGTGGAGATCTAAGTTATGGCTGTGAAGAAATCTTTTTAATAGATAAAAATAGAGAAAGAAAATAATGTCACTGCTGCCGAGGAGGCGAAGCCGGTTGTGTTTGCTTGGGCTTGTGTGGTAGGGCGACCTCTGGTGGGAAGCAGGGGGTAATGCCGCTAAGCAAACTTTGCCTTCTGGGAGGTTTCTGGAAGGCTCTGGTGCCGGCCTTTTGCGGGGGGCAGTTCTGGCGAGGGAAAGGAAGGGTAAGGAGCTGATGTGGAAGAGACCTGTGAGGGCTAGGCCTGGCTCTGCCCTTGAGGGTAGATATCATGCTGGGCTGGTGATGAGAGAGGCCAAGGAGAGCCATGATAGTACAAGGCCTCCTTTAAGGAGGTAAGGACCTATCCAGCCTGGGATGCTGTGGATTCTGTAGTGGGAATGGAGTCAGTGTACCTCTCCTGAGATGACAGGCACCTAAGTTCCTTCATTGTTGGTGTTATGGGTTACCAGGCGTTAGAACACCAGCTGGCTGGGGTGGGGAGTTTCCGCAGATCAAAAGAATCATTATCACTAGCTGTTCTTTGTTTTTGATTCAGAGTCTCATCCTGTCACCCAGGCTGGAGTGCAGTGGCACGCTCACGGCTTCCCCAGCATCAACCCGCTGGGCTCTGGTGATCCTTCCGCCTCACCCTTCCAAGTAGCCAGAACTACAGGCTTGCGGTACCACATCCGACCAATTTTTTGATATGTTGTAGAGACGAGGTCTCACCATGTTGCCCAGGCAGTCCTCTCGCCTTGGCCTCCCAAAGTGCTAGGATTACAGACTTGAGCCTCCACACCCGGCCCGCTAGCTGTTCTTTACCGAGCTCTCCTAGGGATCAGGCACAGCGCTGGGCTTCTTCCACGTTAGCTTCTTACCCCTCCTTTCCCTGCATTATTTTTCATTCCTGTGAAGCCTTGTGAGAAGGGTGTGGTTCTTCCATCTATCTAGATGTGAAAAGAGGTGAGGTATTAGGCCCACAGCCACATGATTACCAAGATGCTAGGTCCCAGATTCAGTCTCAACTGTGGTTGTATCCAAAGCTCAATACACTCTGCTGTGTTGCTCAAAGTCCGATGGCCTTGTTTTTATTTTATTTATTTTTCCACTTATTTATTTATTTGGAATCAGAGTCTCATTCTGTCTCCTAGGCCGAAGTGCAGTAGCGTGACCACTGCTCACCACAGCTTCGACTTCCTGGGGTCAGGCATCCTTCTTTCTCAGCCTCCTGAATAGCTGGGACTACAGGCTACTTGCCTGGCTAAAATTTTTGTTTTAGAGACAAAGTCTTGCTGTGTTGTCCAGGTTAACTCCTGGGCTCAAGCGGTCCTCCTGCCTCTGCCTCCCAAAGTGCTGGGAGTACAGACATAGACTACCATGCCTGACTGGCCTTGTTTTATTTGTAGAACATTAGCGATCTGGAGTAGTTAAATCACGTGTTCACATTCACACAATAAGTTAGAAATAGAAAAGGGACCAGGGTACTTCCCTCTAGAACATAAAATAAAAGCAGATGTACATGTTAAGGTTAACACATGGAGGCTGAGGCAGGAGGATCGCTTGAGGCCAGAAGTTTGAGTTCAGCCTGGGCAACATGGCAAGACCCCATTGATAGATAATAATAATATTAATACTTATAATAATAATTTAAAAAAGTATTTATTAGCCACTGGTTATGCGTCACACCATAAGTTAATGTTTTGTTATATAAAATATTGTCTTAGGCGGGTCTTGCTGCTATAACATAGCAGCACAGACATGATTGCTTAAACAAGACATTTACTTCTCACAGTCTAGAGGCTGGAGGTCTGAGATCAGGATATCAGAAATGTTGGGTTCTTGGTGATGATACTTTCTGCTGTAACACATGAAAGAGAGAATAGAAACAAGCTCTCTCACATCTCTTCTTATAAGGGCACTAATCTCATCATGAGGGATCTACCCTCATGATCTCATTACCTCATCTGCACAGCCATTATATTGGGGATTAGGATTTAATCATATGAATTTGGGGGAGACACAAATTTCAGTCCATAATAAATATGCTCCTTGTGGCCATTATTTTTATTTTTATTTTTATTTTTTGAGTTGGAGTCTCACTCTGTCACCCAGACTGGAGTGCAGTGGCCGCTCCCGGCCACCGCAGCCTCGACCTGCTGGGCTCCGGCGATCCTTCTGCCTCAGCCTTCCGAGTACCCGGAATTACAGGCAAGCGCTACCATGCCTGGCTGATTTTTTTATTTATTGTAGAGATGAGGTCTTGCTGCCCAGGCGGGTCTCGAACCCGCGGGCTCAGGCAATCCACTCACCTCAGCCTCCCAAAGGCGCGGGATTACAGGCTGAGCCACCGAGCCCGGCTTTCCATTATTAATTGGTACTCTAATAAAAGTGGAAGAGGAAGGTCTACCAGTAAATTAACAGTTTTTGTCATAATAAAATTCTGGTGCATTTTCCTTTCCTCTACTGTTTGGTCAACAAAGTTTCCAAGTCATTGTTTGAAAAATTATCGTAGTTAATGTGTTTTATGTTTTCCTTGACTATCTTAAGTGCTCAGTTGGACAGTATTCCCAAATCAATCTAGGACAGAAGGATTATTAGTCCAGAATTTAGATAATGTGGTTGTTCGTGTCCTATGCCCCAGGTCTCCATAGACTATTAGAGTCCATGAATGTGGGTTCACGGTTCAACTTAATCATGTTGAGGTACATGGCCTTGGACAAGTTGTCCTTTATGATCTTTTGTTTTTTATTTTTAAAGAAATAAGTTGGACTGGATGATAGTCTTATTTTCAGTATTATTATAACCAGAGATTAGTGGACTACTTGGCTCCATAGTACTGAGAGATTTTCTTTGTCTTGGGTTAAGTCCTTACCTTGTTCTAAGCCTCAGCTTCTTAAATCTGTAGCAGTAATACTGAGGGGGTCAAGATAATGACCTGGTATGGATTTAAGCTGAAGGCACTGTGTGGCTTTAAACCTGACGGGTGATGTCACTGTGCTGTTCCAGTGCACTTAATTATCGGTAAATACAAAAAGAACTGTTTCAGGATATACACTATGACTTCTTTCCTTTTTCTCCTCTGGTCTACTAATATGATAGTTAAGATCAGCTTCTCCATCTGCTTCTCAGAAGTCACAGATGAAAGGTAGGTAAAATCAGGCAATAACAGTACAGACTCCACCTTTTCAGCCAACTGACTCTTCTACATAATTGTGAAAATATTTCAGGCTTTCCAAATATTTCTAGGCTCTGTATTACTATTTCTATCCTTAAAATGCCCTAGATGCTAATTGTAACAGTATTTTTTGCATAATAATCCACCCCAAAACTTAGTGGCTTAAAACAACAAATATTCTATTTACAATTCTGTGGATCAGCTGTTTGACCAGGGCTCAGCTGGCTGGTTCTTCTGCTCGACTCACCCTGGGTCACCCATGCAGCCATAGTTATCTGGTGGTACAACTGGTGCTGGATGGTCTAAAATTGCCTCAGATATATGTGTGGAGGTTGGTACCAGGTTTTGTCTAGACTAAATGTCTCTAACAGGCTAGCATAAGCCATTTCACATGGGGGGAGTATTTAAGAGCAGAAGCTCCATTGTGCAAGTACTTCTTAAGTTTACTAATATCACATGTCCCATGAACAAAGGAAGTCATGTACCAACTGCTGAAAAAGTATGGTAGGAGACCGCACAAAGTGTGGGTGTAAAAAGGCATAGGTCATTCCTATAACACTCTGTCCCATCTGTCTTGGCATCTTGTCTCCTTAAAATTTTAAAGGGAGCTCTAGAAACAAGTAACTATTAACTTCCTAAAAAGGTAATAGCTTTTTTAAATAAATTGAATCTTTATATGTTATTAGGAAACTTGCTTCCAAATGGGATTTTAGCTCAAATTATTTTGTGAGCTTTGTTTTATTTTTATTTTTTGCCTTTTGGCACATGTAGAATGATTATTCACCCTAATTTATCTGCCATATAGATACAGATATTTCCACTTTGGTTTGACTCTCAGTTAAATATGTCCATGACAGTCCTCTGTGTTACTAGACCATGGGAACTCAGGTCATTCGTTTATTTTATCCTTTAGCAAAAGGAACTATCACGTCGTGATTAAGAACAACAGGCTCTGAAGCCAGATTTCCTGAGCCTGCCACCTTACTACATGACCTTGGGCAATTTATGTGACATCCCTGTGCTTTGGTTTCCTTTGTCACATGGGGACCATGATAGTACCAAGCCCATAAGTTGTTTTGAGGAATATTCCAAGTATATCTCACAAATAGTCAGTTCTAGTAACATAGTAAGTGCTATGTAAGCGTTAGTTATTATTGTCATTATTATTATCCTAGAAAATTGTATAAGCTCAGGCAGTCTGACTTGGGCCACATTATAACCAAGGCCAGAGTATAAAGTTAGAGTGCTTTTTTGAGTTGCATGATTTACTACCCTAATGTCATTCTGTGAGTATTGGGTACTTTTGGTGAATAATTATGCTTAATTTTATGGAAAAACCGGGAGAGTCTGAGCTTTTAAAATCATACAGATTGTCAGTGGTGGAAATCAGTCTAGAACCCAGGTGTGCCGATTCCCAACCTCAGAGTCCAAAACCTAAAGGAGAGGCAATCAGGGTGCAAGGAGAGGAATTAAGAATGGGGAGAAGTCAATGACCTATGCCCACCATTGCAAGGCTCTGCTCCCAGCTGAGGGTGCAGGGAGTCTTCTCATAAAAGGGATTCCAGAGGCCAGACCCAACATCTGGCAAATTTCTTCTGTGCTCACCAATCAATGCCTCCCTGCCATCTGCATACCTCCTGCTGGACTCCCATCTTTTTTTTTTTTTTTTTACCAGCCCTTTGTTCCACTGTGTTCAGACCTCAGCTTTGGTGTTCTGTCCTGAGTATCTGAAAGCCTGGTTGTTTCATTACCTCATCTTGGTTTGTAGCTATCTCATCCTTCTTCCTTTAGTTCACTTAGACCAACCAGGTGATCACAGACTAACAACTTTAATCTCTTTCTCGTTCTTTCTTTCTCACCCATCCATGAGCATGTATGTACTATCCCAGGCTCTTCCACTAGTAGGGCTAGGGTATTTGGTAATGATCTCAGCTATATCATGTCCAAGTACCCAACCCCAAGTAAGGGACCAAGTAAAAATTCAGGAAAATGTAGGTATTTTACCTTTGCACAATCAAATTATTCTCTTCACCTTCCCTTTTGGGAAGAGTGATACTTCATTTGCGGGCTCTCTGTTTGCTTCAGCACATGTATTGAAGAGACAATGAGTTTGAATTGTGCCAACAGGAAGAAAGAATTGTGCTACATGTTACACAGCTGGTCTGTGGCAAGGAGACCACTGTGCTGAGTTAGAAGATGGGACTAGAGTTCCCACAGTGATTTACTGTGTTGTTTTGGAGGAAGTCTCTGTACCTTGCCAGGGGCTTCAGTTTCTTTATAAAATGAGTAGTATAATACACATTTGAGTATTGTTGAGAGATTGAAGTTGTGTAATACATCGGAAATCACTTTGCAGACACCCAAAGACTTTCCAATTTCTTAGTTCATTTTACTGCTAGCCAAAGCCTCACTGCATTAAAAGAATAAGCCCACATTGGAAATATCTGAGATAACAAAGCTGGGTGATAGCATCTTGTGGTCTCTCACAGAAACACATGAGACTCCTCATTTTGCAATATTTTAAATTCCCTTTTTGTGTTAGGAAATGGAGAGTCACTTTTTCCTCGTCATATACAATTTTTTTAGGACCTAGATATGAATCTAGACTCTTCCATTTACTGGCCCTATGACCTTTAACCCCAATCTCCTTAATTGTTCTTTGGAAGTGGTATATTTCTGACGCATGTATGTGTGAATAAAAATGAGATAATATGTCATTAAACTATATATTAAGCCTTCAGAAATCCTGTATTAGGATTAGCTCTGGCTAAAATCTTCCCAGCGGTTATAGAGACTGTCCTTTGACCTGGGGCTGAGTTCAGAGAAAGGGATGTGCCATTCTCACCTGGGAGACAGCTTCAGACCTGTGTAACTGGACATGCATGCCAGGAGGCTCCCCTCCTCCCTCACGCTCTAAACTTTCAAGGCAAGATGCTGCTTTGATCTTGGGCCCTCTGCAGAAAATCTCCCTTGGCAAGCCTAGTCACGACAGCTGGGCTCCACGATGGCAACTTTCTGTAGACAACACTGAAAAAAAAATCTCAACGCTAAGTACTCCGGAGAAGACTTGATGAGGGAAACCAGGTGTGTGCCGAGAATCCAGCTGGAGAGAGTTGAAACTGTGCCAGGTAGCTTCACGTTTTAAAAAAGAAAAAGAAAAAGAAAAAGAAGAAAAAAAACCAGGCACCCTTAGGAGAATCCCTGAAACGGCCTCCACTGTGGTGGTCTTGATTAGCCCAGGGATACCAAGTTTCTTCCACTGATTGCCCCTGGTTAATTTTCTATGCAACTTGACAAAAAAGGAATGTGACAAGTTCTATCTCAGACCTCAAAATCAGTCAAGACAGGGCTGTGTTTGTCCTTGCTGACCCAGGAGACCATGAAACCAATTAGAACTCCTTCTCGTGTTTCATCCTCTGGTGGTGCTGTCAACATAAGGATGAAGGGCTGGTCCACAGCATGCAGGGAGGAGGTGCTAGTACTTCCTGCCTGGTGTGGATTTGGGACGGACCACCTGACTCAGCCCAGTGTGTTATTTATTGGCAGTTGGAAGGTTTAAGAAGATGAAGCTTCTGCCACACAAAATACCCTAAATGAGGCTGACTCTTGAAAACCCCTTGCATAGAATGGCTGAAGCTTCTTCGAACCTGCAGACCATTTGTCCAAGAACTTACTGTGACCGGGGCATTCGAATGATCTACTTCTTATGGTCTCCTGATCAGGGGGCAGATCCAGGCTTTGGGGAGTATGAAAGTTATATAATTTGAGGGAGCCCTCTTAAAGACAAAGACTATATAATTATAAATGCAATATTAGCTAAGAAGACGAATGTTTACTTGGAATTAAAATATATCAAAGCAAATTAAAGCAAAATATATTAAAGACAATTTTTTTTTGAGTTGGAGTCTCACTCTGTCGCCCAGGCTGGAATTCTGTGGCACACTCATGGCCATCCCAGCATCGACCTGCTGGGCTCTGGCGATCCTTCCACCTCAGCCTTCCAAGTAGTTGGAACTACAGGCACGCACTACCACATCCGGTTAATTTTTTATTTCTTATAGAGATGAGGTCACGCCAAGTTGCCCGGGCTGGTTTTGAACCCGCAGGCTCAGGCAATTCACTCGCCTAAGCCTCCCAAAGTGCTGGGATTACAGTCTGAGCCACTGAACCTGGCCTAAAGATAATTTTTAAGTTGATAAATTCCACAAATGTCAAAATACCTAGGAAAGTAACAAACTTTTTAAACTAGATGTGCCTGTATAAGAGCTTTTTTCCTGCAAATTTCTATATAGCTTCATTATATGATAAAATTTGGTAACATTTTCTGTAGAGAGGATAAAAAGATAGTTCCATCTGTGGCATGGTTGACCAAAAATTGATTTTTTTATTTTTAACAGTTTAGAAATGTTTCTTTCTGTGTCATCATTCATTATTGGTAATTATACCACCACATTATTAGTAAACTTTTAGGGTTATTTCATTTTGGAGAAACTCTTACACATTTCTTTGACATATGAGCTATATAAGACTTTAGGACATTTCGAGTTAGTTGTGTGTGCATGTATGTGTGTGTACATGTGCATACACTCAGTAACTGTATCTTAAATACTCTTTGAATTGATGAGTTCATTAATCATTTTATCATCAGTTTGTATTGGTCTCTGTATATTTGTGTCATCATAGTAGATAGTGGGCATATTACTACAAGCCATTCTTACTGGTACTATTAAAATAATTTAAGCAGACACAGAAATGATTGCACACCATACAGATAGAACCAAGTGAATCATGAGTAAATGAACATAAGTTCCCCTTAGCTAGGTCCTCAGGATTCCCATAGCTACTCCCATTGTCACCCAACTCAAAGGGAAATATGATGGAAGAAGACAGTGATGAGAGAGAGCGATCTTAACTGATTATGGTTTAAATGACCTACTTTTGCAAATTTTACAAAAATACATGGCCATGTTCCTATTACTAGAGCCTTTCCCAGGGTCTTAGAAGGAGGCTGTGCAAACAAGGAGCCCCTCACACCTCAGCATTATTAGCTTCATGGTAAATCTACATGTGAAGATTTACTCCAATTAAACTGGGCTTGCTTCCCTGGGTGATGGCGTGCTAGACTTCCTTCAGTCATCACTAAGTGTTGAGAAATGACTGGAAACTCAGTCCATCGAGGTTGCCCAATGTTTCTTCAACATAAAGATCTTGCCGGTTTTGAGTTCTCTTTCTGCATATTCCCACCTTCATGTAGTAGATGAAAAGGAGCCAAGGTTCAAGGAATTTTTCCTAAGAGAAAAATAGGTTTAGTTCCAGCTTTTCCATGCATAGTAGAGAGGACTTTCCCTACATCATCTGGGGCCCTTGTCTACATAAATAATTGGAAATATTCCAAATCAGTATTTCAGCACCATTGGCACCCCATTCTCTTGCAGTCCCATACACACACAAAGAAATACTCTGCTGGCCAGAAGGAGTGATCAGTGTGTCTGGTAGCCCCCCCTGGAAGGAGGGCCTAGCCTCAAGACTGCAGGACAACCTGGGATAGGCAGAAGTCCTAGTGCTCCTTGGAGCATCTGATAGGTCCCATGGGTGGGGTAGAGGATTAGAGTGAACCCTGAAGGGAACAAACCAGGCCTGGGTCTGAGGTCTATGCAGGTTCAATTCCAAGCCTGGTGTACTTCACCTGACTGATACTGATGGCCTGGGTAGTCCTGGGTACTGGATGGACACTTAGAAAGTTTTGAGGAAGGCAGTTCAAAGCACAGGGCCCCTGGAAGTGCCTCTGCCCATATCTAAGGGCAGTACTGACAGGACTCTTTTTTATTTTTCTTTTTTTCTTTTTTTGATATGAAGCATCTGCAGATAGAACCTACTGGAAAAGTCGCATTTTCCCTAGAGTTGGTTACTGTCATTGATTATATTTAAAGCATTTTCTTGAATATGATGATTGAACTTGAAGAAGTAGTGTGTTTTATCTTCGGTGATGAAATAGGTTAATGTCGGATTCCTGGCCAACCACCCCCCATACTTCCAACCTTATCCCCCTGGTGGGATTATCTCTCTGGCCTGCTACATGAACTCTCATTCCCATCCTCTTCATATTAGTGTTCCTTGTGGTCATCCTGGGATGTTATCTGTGAATGATAAGAAACTTCCATATTCATGTTTTCTGTCTTTGTTTAGGAAATGGGGAGGATATTGGCAAATTGAAGCCAGCAGTGGATGAGTATGCTCACGCCACTCTTTTGCTAGTTTTCCCTCTTTTTTGCTTGTGCTCTGCTTCTTGTCTCCCTCCTGCTTCTACCCAGAGTACAGTATTTAGTCTTGTAGATGGTGGCAACAGATCATGCAGACAAAGAATGCTTGAAGAAACTTAGTTTGAGAAATAAAAGATTTAAGAAAGGCACATGAGCTTCAAATATCTGCAGGCTCATCATGTGGAAGAGAAGAATGTTTTATTCTTTGTGACCCCAAGCCGTTAAATTGGGTCATTGGATAGAAGTTAGAAGAAGATTCAATCCCAAGGGAAAGAGAAACGATTGTGGTTGTCAGAAATGGAATGTGCTCTGTTGTGGTGACCCTTGGCAAATATGTTAGAGACTGGATTCAGATGTTGGTTGAATTTGGAGTTCATTCTTCTCTGGCAAATTGCAATTAAATTTGAGAAATCTGTATATCATCCCAAGGTTGGATAACATCCTGCCAGAGCAGCAACAGCCCTTTTCTTTGGTGCAAGTGGGCCCCACTCCTGGAAACTATACTCTGAGTATCTAGGACTCTTGTCTACGGCGTGCCCTTACTCGTTTCAGCCCTGTGTATTCTGCTGCCATTCCCTGCCAAGGGGCCCATTTGGTACGCTGAATTGTCCAGCTCTTCTCCCATATGCCTCTGGAAATCAGGGCCTATCTAATTATCACCTTGCCTAGACTCAACTCATCTCTATATGGCTTGAGCCAGGAGTTGATATAAGTTGTCATTAAATTCTTTCTAATATCTGTCATTTCATGAATTTCTGGTTCTTGCCTTATTTGATTGCCGATGGACAGTGGATCCCACTGGGGGACAGCTCCTAGAATAACCTCACTGCTGTGTCCCTCCTCTGTCTTTTCTCTTTCATTATCTCCTTCATAGAGTATTAGATTCACAATAGAGTCTCAGAAAATGTATTTTGACCTGCCTGGTTTAACTAAATTTATCCTAACTTAACTTCTGTTGTCTTTTCCTTCTAGCCTTGTTGTCCCTTTCCCCCAACCCATTGCTTTATGCCACCAGATCAGAAGAGGGGTCAGTCCTGTTTGCATCCATGCCACTCCCATATATTTCAATGATACATTTCCACACTAAGAGAGAAAGAATATATATATATATATATATTTTTTTTTTTTTTTTTTTTTTTTAGTGGAGTCTCATTCTGTCGCCCAGACTGGAATGCAGTGGCCGCTCCTGGACACCGCAACCTTGCCTGCTGGGCTCCGGCGATCCTTCCGCCTCAGCCTTCCGAGTAGCCGGAATTACAGACATGCACTACCACGCCCGGCTGATTTTTTGATTTATTGTAGAGATGAGGTCTCGCTGCCCAGGGGGGTCTAGAACCCGTGGGCTCAGGCAATCCACTCACCTCAGCCTCCCAAAGGTGTGGGATTACAGGCTGAGCCACCAAGCCCAGCTGAAAGAATATATTTTTAATGTGATCGTTGGAAATAATTTCTTGTCTTCATTATTAGGAAAAAATTAAGTTTTATTTACTTGAAGATGGTAAAATTTTACTATGTAGAATCTACCCTCTTATCATTTTTTAAATACAGAATTGTAGAATAAAGAAAAGTATAATGAAATAATCAAGTTCATTCATTCTCCCTCAAGTAATCTGGGCTCAGCCTTACCTGCCCAGGGAAGAGTTGGGCTGTATTCCCAAACATAGGAGTGAAAAACTAGCAAAACCATACACCCGTAGCTGAAGATGTTTGATTTCAACTCTTTACCCCCTGTCGTCTCACAGGAGCAGACTGGGATCATCAGCTGTTAGGCTGTGCCTGTCAGTTATGGCCTATGCTCCTGGCTAAGCCTTTTGTCTTCCTGGATCAGGATCCTTAACCTTTGTCACATCACTGATTTGGAGTGTCTGCTGGATCACTTGGCAGAAGTGACACCAGCTTTGGAGTACCTCAGTCTGCTGGGCAATGTGGCCTGTCCCAATGAGCTGGTCAGCTTGGAAAAGGATGAGGAAGACTACAAGAGATACAGGTGAGTGTCCACGGGTTGGATCATGATGGAAGAAGGAAAAAATAGCAGCTTGGGTGGATGATATTATACGAGGGGTGCATTATAGATGTTTGGTGGCTATCAGTAGGCTTTCACCTTTTGGTAACCTAGAATCATTGTCTTCCTTTGTTGAGGTCACAGAAACCATAAAAAATGAAAAGTTGTTCAGTGGTTTAGGTCAGGGGTTGACAAGCTTTTTTGAAATAAAGGGCCAAATAATAAGTGTTTTAGGCTTTGAAAGTCATATGAACTCTGTTGCAGTTACTGAACTCAGTTGTAATGCAGAATTAGCTGTAAATAATTTGTAAATGAATAGACATGACTATGTTTCAATAAACTTTATTTATAAAGCTAGTAGCCAGCCAGATTTGCCCCATGGGACTGTATGTAGTTTGCTCACCCCTGCTCTATGTTGTAAGATCTTTCTATAGTCGGCCTCAGAGTCACTTTTTGGAGAGAAACAACTTCACACCAAAGTTTAGGGAGCTCATATACAGTCCCAAGAGGAAGTCCCACAAGTCCTGGATCTCTTCACCATAAGCTATACTTCAGTGTCTACCAGCCATGTGCTTTGATGGGCTCCAAGTAGAAATGCTTTTTTTTTTTTTCTTTTCTTTTCCTTCTCTCTGCCTCTCAACCATCAACTTTGAAACCTCTAATCCAAACTCACCTCTCTTAGGAATCTTCTTGATCTTACCCGTTTTACTAAACTCATGTTTTATTCTCCTTCTTCATTTAAAATTCTTTGTTCTCTCATTCTTGATTGTTGTTTTATAACTGTTTTAATGACCTTTTCATATGTGTAGCCCCTCTATTATTATATAAGCTCTCATTAACACTCCACCTGAATCAATGTGGGTGGAAGGGAGAGAAAGGAAAGAGGAAAGGAAGAGAAGACAGGGGAAGGAAGGAAGAAGGAAATACTAGGTGGGTAGAATACCTGGAAAACAGATTTGGAAGGGTTGGGGAAAAATTATGGCTTGGGAGAAACATGTTCTGTTGGGACTCATATGAGAATCTGTGGTAACTGATGAAGGAAAGTAGTGGGGGGTATTCATTTTGTATAAAGACAAAGCTGTTAGAAATACTGAAGGCTACTGAATTTTGTAGATTAACACACACACACGTTAGGCTACAGTAGGATTTTGGTTGTACTTCTTTATTGGGGATAATTTTATACCTTTGACTTCGATTTCTAGGTTTCTTGCTTAATTTTATAGGGGTCTTAGACTGTTATTAAACCATCTTAGAAGACAACTCTAATCCTACTTTTTAAAAAATTGTTGAATCCTTATTCATTATGAAGATTTTCATTTAGGATGTAATGCTATAGATTTGAATATGAGTTCTGCTAAAAGAAATAAGCTTAAAATTCAGCAGGTGAATACTTACAAACTACTAAATCGTCACTTTAAGTTGTTTCATCACTTAATCACTTGATTTGCTTCTTTAACACTCTTATCAACTTTGAAGCATTTAACAGCCTGATTTCAGGTGTGAAGGAGTCATTTAAGGCGTATTTTATCTTCTTGCAGCCAAGCTATTTTATGATGTGTCTGGAAAGGGTCAACGAAGTCTGAGAAAATTCTCCTAATATTTTTTTTTTGAGTTGGAATCTCACTCTGTTGCCCAGGCTAGAATGCAGTGGCATGCTCACGGCCACCGCAGCCTTGACCTGCTGGTCTCAGGTGATCCTTCTGCCTCAGCCTTTCAAGAATTGGAACTACAGGCACGCACCACTACACCTGGCTAATTTTTTTATTATTATAGAGATGAGTTCTCACCAAGTTGCTCAGGCTAGTCTAGAACCCATGGGTTCAGGCAATCCTCTCACCTCGACATCCCAAAGTGCTGGGATTATAAATGTGAGCCACCATGGCCAGCCCCCCAAAAACATTTTTTTTTTTTGAGTTGGAGTCTCACTCTGTCGCCCAGACTGGAGTGCAGTGGCCGCTCTCGGCCACCGCAGCCTCGTCTGCTGGGCTTCAGGGATCCTTCCGCCTCAGCCTTCCGAGTAGCCGGAATTACAGGCATGCGCTACCATGCCCGGCTGATTTTTTGATTTATTGTAGAGATGAGGTCTCGCTGCCCAGGCAGGTCTCGAACCCGCGGGTTCAGGCAATCCACTCACCTCAGCCTCCCAATGGTGTGGGATTATAGGCTGAGCCACTGAGCCCGGCTCCAAAAAACATTTTTAGGAAACTAAACTCTGGGGAATTCTCATTTGTTCTCTAACTTGAAAAGGGGGCTTGATTACCTGTTTGCTGGAGGTGGCTTGAAGCTAACTTTCCCTCTCAGAAGCCGAGTACTTACGGGGAGATACAGAAACCTCTGGGCACTTCAGATGCCCAGTGCCCATTTGGAGTCAGATCTGTTTGGATGTCAACAAATACAGTTAACAAGCAAGACATTATCATTCTGACTTAATCCAAGTGCAGGTTGTGGGTCATGATTCTTTAGGGAGGACTTCATTCTACAAGAGTAATCCATTTCATAGGCCAGCCTAGCCACCCTCCAAGCCTGCTCTCCCCACTCCAGGTCTATTCCCCTGGAAGGAGTTGAGGAATGGGGCTGGGAAGACTAGTTGTTAATGCACATATGGCAAAGTTGCCATGAAGGACTGGATTCTAGAGGCCACACAATGCCAAAATCATACGTAGTCAATATTACCTTAGAAAGTTTATAAGCCACTCACAATGATGGCAAGATGCTTGCATTCTGAGAGAAATAGGAACTAAGAACAGCAAGGGGAACAACAGTAAATGTGCTCCCATCTAGTTACACATTCACTCCACAGCATCCGATGCTGAGTGGAATGGTAGGCTGATTCTCCAGCACATTCAAATTTTTTATTCATTTAATTTTATTTTTTATTGTTGGTTTGATAAGCATTCACACTTGTATTTGGAAGAGATGAATATGCGTATGATACAGTTCCATTCTATGGTCTGTAAGCAGCTCTGCTTTGTTCTTCCTGGAGTTTGTGCTCCATTTGCCTTTGAGAAATTTTAGGGGTTTCACAATACGACTTTTGAATCTGGAGTTCCTGTGACATTTGTGTTTATACAAAGCAATGTAGCTGACTTTTTTTTTTTTCTTTTTTGGTAAAATATTTTCCTGGCCCTTCATCCACAAAGCATGAGGTCTGCCTTCCTTCTAGCTGTTACCCGGAGCCTAATAGTAAAGCCTCTATGTAAATTTATGTGACATTTTCACTAGAAAATTGCTTAAAAAATGAATGATATTTCTACAGTTTACTGTTTTTCACTTTAAGTACACTTTCTGACAATATGTCTTCTATTAATCATTTAAGCAATACTAGGAGCCTTAAAGGAGTGTATTCAGAAGCAAGAACCCATGGTTCATTTAGTGCTGTCTAAAAAAATTTCTTATTGATTGGCATCCTCTGTGGTTATGTGATGTAATATTTATAATATGTCACCCAGCCATACATCAAAACAAGTGTGTCTGTTGTTTCATTTCCACGGGAGTTGTTGATTTCAAGGAGGTCAGCCCAGTTTTAGGTCATGCTGTGGCCAACCACTGGACCAGAAATGGGAAGTGACTCGATTTATATAGTTATTGGAAATGGCGTCACAGAGCTTGAGTTTCTGAGACTCTCTCCTACCCTCCCCCCACATCTATCCCTTTTGCTTCCTCACTTACCCCCTGTGCACCCAGTTGGATTTTCTTGGCACACATCCCCACAGTAAAACGGGCTCATTAAATTTGTATGTGAGCATGAACATACTACCAAGTTGTTGAGTAGCACCCTGGCCCTGCTGGGGCAGGAGGGAAACTATGCCTGGGGTTTCTCTTTCCCATTCATCATAGTTTATGGCTGAGAAATATCCACTGCCATGTTATTTAGGAGCTTAAACCTGTCTGAACTTTGCTGTGTGTGTATATACACTGTGCTGCTATTTTGGGATGAATGTTGAATGGAGGCGAATGTGATAACCAGAAGCCTCCAGGATTTGGGCAGGAAGAGAGCGGCAAGGCAAGGCTTGGCCTGAGAGACCACCATCATGCTAAGAAACCATGCTGGGCCCCTTGCAGACTTCCACACTGGCCAGAGTAATGAATTAGTGTGAGAAACTTGGGTGCTCAGAATGTTATATTTCTTATGTTCCTTTGGCAATCTTTTTCCTCCATCTTACTGCAGAAAGAACAATGGCCCACAGTAGACAAGTCTGGACACATAAGGAAGTTGGTCTCATGGTCTCTCTGCTCTTCTTCAGTCACTAGTCCTTTGTTGTTCATTCTCTCTCGCCACTCCAGTTTCTGGTTGGCTTTGCCTTCCTCCTTCCTCCCTGGTAGCCCCTTCTGTGTTCCTTGCCATGTTTAATTATTTAAAACGTGACACCCTTTCTTTGTTCCCTCGCATGAAGTAGCCCTGGGGCCTGCCCAGCGTCTGTAGCACTCAGCCATGGGGAAGGAGGGAGGGACCCTCCACTGTCTGGCCTCCCTGGGCTGCCACCAATTCCCAGCCGAATAGGAGCTGTAAAACTTGTGGCTTACATAACCCAGCGAGCATTCTCCAGCTAATCTACAATCTGGGCTTTGAAGATCACAAGAAAGCAAAGGTCACGACCCAAAGATCAAAGTGACAGAAGCCCACAGAGTAATTGCCGGTTACCCTCTGTAGAGGGCCTGGGTCTGTCCTGTGGGTGTATTGTTTGCAGGGAGACTTCAAACATGCTGCTGGTGAACTGTGAGGAAAATCAGCTGGCCTTTGCCAGTAGTCAGGCATTCATTAATGCTGTAGGTGAGCTCACCTCAGCTCATTAGAGTGAGATCATTGTCATCTCTCTGAGCATCTGGAGTTATTCCACTCACAGTGTTTGTTCATTATTCTTTGGTCTTTATTAACTTTTTCTCATAGTCTGTTTTTACCTGGAGGTATGGAGTGGTGGTTATGTAAGGAAACTGCAATAATGAGAAAGGACAATGTAGATGTATTTATTGTAAATCAACTTTGAGGCACATCAAATTCAAACAAGGTAAAGTTTGAAGGAGACTTAAACATCATTTGTCCCATGCCCTTCATTGCACAGATAGGGAAACTGAGGCTCAGAAAGGAGACAGACTGAACCAAGATCACACAGAAAAGATACACTCAGTCTGGCTCTTTCCTACACCCTGTTAGTTCTCAAACTTTTCATTATGAAGACCTCCCCTCCTTTTAATTTTCTCCTCCATACTTTAAAAGCTTTGGTCTCTCAAATAAGCTGCATTTAAGGTATTGCTAACTTATAAAATTATTATTAATCAGATACACTCAGCAGTTGAGCAGTGCTTTTGATCAGCATGAGGTAACCAGTGTTTCTAAATGGAGTTGATGTAATCTAGTCAACAGCAAAGATTCATGATGTTTCATTGGCGACCTCACCCTCTTCTGTTAAGCTTTGTGAAAGATTGAGCACTCTTCATAGGACACCCACTGCCACCTTTTCGTGCCCTGATAGGGCATCAATAGCCTGCACCATGTCTCCCTGCCTATCCCCATGCATGGGAGCAAGAAGGCAACAAGAAATAATGTGAGGAAACATAGAATGCCATAAATAGAAGGAAGTAAAAAAACAAAAAACAAAAAACAAACTCCAGTAACCCCCATGCCCAGTTCTCTCAAGAACTGGAAACTTGGTATTTTTTGAACAGAATGTCAGAGAAAGAAACGTGGCAGTCAACCCCACTAGAAGGCCATGGAGACCCATCTGGACTTTTCTGTGGTTGTACAGTGTTACTGGGGAGCAGCCAGTTCCCTGGGGGTAACTTGTGGGCAGGAGGAAAGAGCATCCTCCTCTCTCTTTGAGGTCTAGATGAAAAATACCAGAGCGTCAGGACTGAAGCAGAGAAAATTGATTTTGGAGGGAGAAAAACAAAAAATGTTTCTCCCTGTTCTTTTGCTCCAACTACTAGTTTTAGCTCTATCCTTAGAGGAATCCTTTAAGAAATAGAACATTCTGTATGAAGAGAGAAAGTCTGAAAAACTCTGTGTGCCGGTCCTCACATGTAGGAAATGTTTCCAGACAGAGACAAATGGATCTTTAAGCACCTTCCTGGGATCCCTGATCTCCCGCCCAGCACCTCACCCTACATATTGCAGCCAAGACCTGAGTCCCACCTCCCCCACCACCACCCCCAGCCCTGGGGGCTTTCCCCCAGCCACCTTGAGAAGGTCAGAAAAATTGGAGTTGCCCTCTGGAGCTAGGGACGTGAGACTTAGAACTTAGACGGATCTCTTTTCATTAAGCAGTGCCCTGGCTTAACAAGCAGTTTTATAAATCTGAGGCTGTCTCCGGGTGTCGCAGGATTTATAGATGGGGGTTTCTGCCATAAAGTGGTTTATGATGGCTGCCTTCTGTGTTATTAGTAGCTGTCTCTTCCTTCAACCATTGCTGTTTGATAATAGCCTTAAAACACCCAGAATTACTTACCTGCAAGCCCCATTCCCGATGCCCCTGTTGACAGTCTGAATAAGTTTAGTGCCCTTTTGTTGTACTTTACCTTCAAAACAAACTGATTGAACCATCAATAGCTCGTGGAAGCTGACAGAGGGATGTCATCTGGACTAGCCCTTGTGATTGCAGGTTATCTGGGGGAGTTAACCTTCCTGCATTGTTAACTGAAATGTTTTATGTACTATGCAACTTTAGGATACGGCTGTGATAACCCCAGTAACTAAGTAATACATCACGGTAAAGAGATTTTGGTGCAACAAATAACCCTGGATTAAATTTACAAGGGTTGAATTGATATTGTAAAAGCCTTCATTCTGTGGCTTCGGGAATCCTCTCTTGTATTTTTATGGCAAACTTGTATTATACTCAGGATTGAAGCTGCGGCTTTTGATACTCTGACATGACCTAGAACAAAGAGAAATAGATCTCCCAAGACCACAGTGGGACAGGCAGGCAGGAAGCCCACTGACTTATCACTTGGCAATAATGTTTGGAGCCAGTTCCAAGCCACCAAGGGGCAGGAAGATCTGGTAGATGTGGCCACTGTCTGGGGTCTGTGTACCACAGGCATTGGGCCAGGGCACACCATTAGCAGAACTGGGAAGGAGACTCATCACTGCCTTGCCACCCTCATAATTCCAAAGTTATTACTCCTCATGGTGTTATTTTCACTAGGACATTGGTTCTCAGCAAGGCCAGCAGCATCAGTATCATCTGGGAACATATTAGAAAATGCACATTTTAGGCCCCACTCCAGAGCTACTGAATCAGAAACTCTGGGGATAGGGCCCAGCCATCTGTATTTTAACAAGCCTCCAGGGATACAGATGCCTGCCGCTCTGCTAGACAGAATATAAGCTCTTTGAGAGCACAAGCCTTCCATTCTGTTCACCACCTTACCTCAGCTCCCAGCACAGTTCCTGACAGGCAGTGGCTGTTTCATAATTACCTGTTGAATGAGTGAATATATGAGTAAGTACATGAAAGAAGACATCTCTATGGGAGATGCTTTGGACCCTGAGTTGAGTCTCAGGTGGAACTATTTGGGGCAAGTCTTCCTAGTGTCCCCTCAAACCTTTCTAGCAGCAACTCCACCTGGAAACAGGCTGGCCCTCAGGATGGATGTCAAGTCATCCCTGGTTTCATGGATGACTGGCAGCCTGTGTCATGGGCTGTCTCTTAAATTGTAGAAGAAGAGTGATCTGAAAACAGCAGCTCTTTGTCATCTAAAATTCTTAACTAGCTTAAAAGCCAGCACCTCTCTCTCTTTCTCCTTTGATTTCAGGGCTGTGATCCAAAATGCGGCAAAATGACAATGTGCGGTCTGTTGTCATCGTGGTTCCTGCCAGCCCCGTGAAGGCATCTTTCACTCCATCGTTAAACATTGGCTGATTTTCTAATACTGCTGTTTTCTTCACCTGAATATTCATCTTTTCCCACCCTACACTTAGTGGGTGTCTTTACTCCCTTGCGCGTCACTCCTGACATATTGTTTCTGTCTGTACATGTCTTTATTTGAAAGAGTCTGTTGTCATCAAGGCTTTTCCTGCTACAAGCAGAAGATGGAAGTTTTCTCTGACATTGACTGAGGCCGGTGGGAGTTCTACTGGAAGATAGAAAAGACATTTGGGCCCTTTGTGGAACTTTTTTGATTTGGGATAAAATTAGGGGGCATTTGTGGGGGAAAGGGAGGAACTCGGGGTCAGAAAGAGGGAATAGATTGAGGCCAGGGAGGAAGGAGGAGGTAGTTAGAAAGTCAAATTTTCAGGACCTCAGGAATTGAGGTAGACATTTCTGAAGAAAGAAAGTCTACCTCAAAAGAAGAATGTTGGAGTATTTTGACTTTAACAGTAAATTACATGAAGATTATTCCTGGAGGTCTCTAAACTATTATCTCTGGTTTTTTAGTGATCAGCCAAGTATTTTACCCAGAGAAGCATATGAAGGCCACTTGGTGATATGAGACTACCTCATGAATGTGGGAGGTGGCCTTGGGAGCCCAAGGCTCTGGTGAAAGGAAGGCACACTGTATACTCCAAGTAACATCTGCACTGAGAAAGACTTCAAGGTGCTTTAGAGTTTGGTTCCTTGATGGCCCCTCAAGTTTTCTTTCATTCTGTGAGGAATTTTGGCCCTCTTCTCTGTGCTCTCATCACTACCTTATGCATAACTTCACTCTTGGCACTTAGATATGCTGATTTCTGATTCCTCTGAGTGTATATTTTCCATTGCATTGAGAACCTCTTTAAGATTAAGAACCATATAGTCACTTCTGTATCTCTAGGGCCTGGCATTTAGTAGCTAGTCAAGAAATATCTGTGCAACTGAAATGAACTGGTATGTTATTGACTTCATTCAAATGCCAGTTTCTAAGGTGTGATAAAAATGAGCAAATAAGTTTGCCCTGGTCTTCAAGAAGCTTATAGTTTAGGTGAGGATGTCTATTGAACACCAAGAAAATAATAAGAGAAGAACAAAATTTTAGACTTTCTGGTACTGGCAGTGTTTTCTAGGAGTGCTGAGAAGAGGAAAAACAATGTGGGCTAGAAGTGTGGAAAAAACCTCATGGGGTTGGAGCTTAAGAGATAAGTGTATACTGAGGAAGGTGGGTGTATTACACTTGACACTGACTACTCACATCTTCTTCCTTGGCAGGATAGGGTCTAATCAAGTGATTGATGGAGTTTGATGGAAAGCATCTGGGTTGGTGACTGTCACTGAAGAGAGAGAAGCTTAGACACATGTCTATGCCTTTTATATATTATTATGTATTTACATAACTCTACCCTGGCCAAATGGATATTCTTGTCAACTCCAAATACATTTGAGTATAGTTCATTACATGGCTTGTCTTTGGAGTCCATATTGGTTGCCAAAGAGTCTTTCTGGGGGAAAAGAGAGCACAAAGCATTTATTGGGCTATTACTATTCCCCAGAAGTCAACTCCTTCTGTTTCTCCTTGATAAGGATAATCTTCATAGTGCTAGTGTGGAAATAATCCAGTGATGGTGAGACAAAGTTCTCAAGACCCCTGCTTGATCTTCAAGGAAGCATTTCTCAGCTTTGCATGTTCCTTATTTCTATTCCAAAGTCATCCAGGAAACTCCAGTCTAGTTTTATTGTCCTGAATGGCAAGTCAAGACCTGTTTCATCTTCAAATTGAAGATCTGTTGTTATCTCAGAGATGAGAAGAATACAGATGACCTATAGGAATGACAGTGGCATAAAGGGTACAATCAAGTCATAGGTTAGTTTTACTCAGAACTTCTGGGTAGCACTGAAAGGGTCCTACTGGATTATTCAGGTATGTGTGTGTGTGTCTGCCTTTCAACCAAGTGCAGCCATTAGTGTGTGTTTCTAAAGTTTAGTTTTGCATCTTTTTGAAATATAATCATTCTGACTTTCCCAGAGAATGATTGTTCATTCTTTGTGAAAGAAGAGAGGAGAAGCAGCAGCCAAAATTTAAACTCCTGAAGACCTAGCGGTTTGGATTCTTGAGACTCAGACAAATTCTCTGGATTTTTGAGGCTGTTACCTCAACCCTCCTGAGTTGTCTCTGACTCTTCTCTTCTAGATGTTTTGTTCTGCATAAGCTTCCCAACCTGAAGTTTCTGGATGCCCAGAAAGTCACCAGACGAGAACGAGAGGAGGCGTTAGTCAGAGGAGCCTTTATGAAGGTGGTGAAGCCCAAGGTGAGCGGCCTACTTGCTGGACTTCACAAGGGATTTACATCACATGGCACTGGTTATGCTCCAGGGCATGGAAGATGCCTTACTGTTTGTTTAAAATGCAGGTGGGATCTCACACCAGGCATATACCCTGGATACGCTGTTGATCAAACATGAACTAGGATTGGGTATACATTGTTTTCCTGTAACCCATGCTAAGGTAAGGGGACCTTATTTGTAAGTTAGTCTCACCCAGGTGACTGTTTTACCAATAGAGCAGCACTGTGCATGGCCCAGTGGTGAAATTCTTCAAGGGATTTCAGGCCTCCTTCTTGAAGATGTTCTCAAAGTGGGACCTCTGCAGGTTTGGAACTGAGAAAGAAGAAAGCATTGGGAATGGTTAGGATTCTGGGGTGGGTGGGATTCTTCTAGTGCTTCAGAGGGGGCTCTTCCTTCTTGCTATCAAAGGGGAGCTAGGGGAAAGTGATTTTCTTCCATTCCAAGGACTCAGCAACTCTCTGAGATATAGTTAGTATGGAAGGCTGACAATATGTCCCCAGGCTGGCATGTGCTCCCCACATGTATCTCTCCAGAGCTTGTCAGAATGGTGTTTACTGACCTTTCCTTAACCAGCTGAGTCTGCAAGGAGGTTGTGTAAGTGAATTTGGTGTCATCCTAATGGCAGCTTTGATGACACAGGGGAGATTTGGTTTGGGGTCTTGGATTCAGAAAAAAAGGAGTTTTTTTTTTTTTAAAGGACATTGATGACTCCTTTTGGGAGGAGTTGGGGTCCTTCAGTGAAGCCAGATGCTGGGGAATGGACCCAATGACCCCCAGTAACCCCTTTGGAGTACCATCACTGCCTTGGGGCTCTGTGGAACTATGAAGTCACCTCCCATGAGATTGCAGTTTGTATGTTGAAAATGCTGGCACAGAAACCCTAGAGGTCTAGTTTATTCTCAACTATTGACTAATAGTACTCTGTATTTGCATTGGAAGTGATTAAGGGGGGGAGGGAAGAAAAAACAAACAAAAAACAAAACAGAACAATGAAATCTCTTCCATTAAGCTGCTCAGCTGGCAGCAGACCTCAGGCCACTCACTTTGTTTCCCTGAATCCACGAGGTGCAACTTATTTCCCGTTATGCTGAATAAAATTGCTAGCGGTTGTGAAAATATACGATACAGGTGGTATAATACTGGCAGATAAATGGATTGTTACCTGTTTCAGCATGTGGGAAGTGAATTGAGTGATTCATTTCATAACGCTTAAAGTGTTAACCGTTCTCCTTATCAAGGCATGAGTTTGACGTATTACACGACTACCTTTAGTTATTCCAGCTTTTGTAATTTTTTCCAAATGAAATCATTTATTTTTTGGCCTCCCCTCTCCTTTTTTGATGAAAAATTCCAAAGTCAATATCATGAAACCCAACAAAAGTACACGTGAAGTCTTTATAATATCTTAGGTTATGATAAATACCTGCCCATCCTACGTTTATGTGTGTGTGTGTGTGTGTGTGTGTGTGTGTGTGTGTATGTGTGTGTGTGTGTGTTTATAGAGTAGATCGGTACTTAGTCTGCTCTCATTGTTTTTGACATGGGAAGATCTACATTGTCATTGACCATCCAAAGGTATAATAAATGTAATGTCTACCATATTTGGATGGAACATTCAGTACGTGCCTACCATTCTTCTAAGGTTCTTTGTATATAGAGCTTTGAATCCTCATATAACCCTATAAGTTAGAAGGAAGAAGTCATTGGCTAACTTTACAGATGAGGTAACTCAGTTCCAGAAAAGTTAATTGGGCTGCCCAGGGTCACCTGGCTAGTAACGGAGCTGGAGGTTTTTTTTGTTTTTATTTTTATTTTAGACAGGGTCTCACACTGTCTCTTAGGCTAGAGTACCATGGTAAGATCATAACTCACTGCAGCCCCAAACTCTTTGGCTCAAGTGATCCTCCCACCTCAGCCTCCCCGGTAGCAAGGACTATCGGCACATGCCACCATGCAAGCTAATTTGTTTTTTTAGAGACAGGGTCTCACTATATTACCCAGGCAGGTGTTGAACTTCAGGGCTCAAGCAGTCCTCCCATCTTTGCCTTCCAAAGTGCTGGAATTACTGGCATGAGCTACTGTGCCTGACCAGAGCTGGAGTTTTACCTGCATGTCTGACCACCTCGCCCATGTTCTTCTCATTCTGCTTTCTTACCCCTGGAGCAGTGAGCTAAACATTTATCCTGTGAATCTCCTTGTTCAAACAAAACTTCACAGGAAGATCTAAATGAAGAAAATAGGTAAAAGCAGGGCTGTTCTGTCAAACAGAGGTGGAGGGTATTGAAATCCTCCCTTGCCTCTGAAAATGTCTGGGAGTGGCTTATTAAAATCCAGTATAAGCTGTTTGTCTGAGTCATTAGCAACAGAAGCAAAAGTGCTCGTCAGAGTTCAAAATTAGTTTCTAATCAATTATAGAATTAGCTTATGTTTGTGTGATTGACTCTGACATCCTTACTAACTATATTAAGCTTAGAAATGCCTGTTAATTATTTGAGGAGAGAGAGAAACTGACAAAGTACGAGAACCTTGGTTGTCTTTTTATAGTCACATAACTTCCAAACCCTAGGTGATTCAGGAATCACCTAGGCTGTACTCTCATTTTAGGGGTTAGGGAATGGGAAGAGGGTGCAGTTTCCTGAGTCCCCACAGAATTGGGGCTAGAACCCCTAGGCATCTGCACTTCCAGTTAAGTGTTCTATTTGTGCCATGATCCTTCAAGTGCTTGGGAAGTTTTCTTAGTGTTCTTGGTTGCCTTGTAAGCTGTATGCCTCTCTTGAATGGCAGGCAGTTCCCTTTTGTCTATTGTTTTCTGAGATGTGCACTGGTACTTTTCTTGCAGATAGAGAGAAGCCAAATGAGCTCCTTGCTGAATTAATAAACTGGCATTGAAAAGGCTGGTTCTCACCTGTTCACAGTGTGTACAGAAATATGTTTGTTCCCATGCAGGTGTGTATATACACTTTCCAACTCTGTGTATATATATATATATGTATGTTCTGGGAGGTATGTGACTTAGAAGCCAGAGTCGGCTTCTAAGTGGAGAGCAATTTCCTTCCCGTGTATTGCCAACACTGTGCTGAGCACACTCAGTGAAGAACTATTTTTCATGATGGAATCAGAATCTCAAGTTGGCTTCTGTCCTTTTTGAGGCAGTGGTGGCCTGTTGTGCTTATTCAGCAGAACACTCTGATGGATGATCAAGGGGGCTATGATTTGGGGAGCTGTTTTCATTTTATTCCTGACATAAAGTATTTGGGAGAATGGAAAATGCTTCTCCAATCACAGCCCTTGCCTTGGAGGTAAGGAACGGGCAGTCTGGGTGTTCTCAGCTAACGCAAATGCAGAACCATCCAGGAGTTAATAAACGCACTATGTCACAGAGGTCTGATTTGGTACCTGGCAGGGGCCAGTGCTGGAGTGCGAGTTCTCTCCTGCTTTCTACCATGATGACACATTTCTCCTTCATTGCTGCCTTTTGGCTTTTGTTGTTTCAAAGCTGCCTTCTGTCTGAGCTCTGATTGTTTTACAGAAAGATGTCACTTATTAGGAAGTGATAGCTAATGTCACAATAGACTCTTCCAGACTGGTGTGTGTGTGTGTGTGTGTGTGTGTGTGTGTGTGTGTGTGTGTTATTAGTTAATGGGCCTGCCACAGCTAGGCTTTGCTCATTTCCCAGAATCTTAAAGAAAATATATATCTTTGTCAAATATTGGCCGTTTAATCATGCCATTGTCGATATAGCCCCAAGCTGGATATAGAGAAGGTTCAGGCCCCCAAAGAAAGGGTTCTATAGTGACCAGACTGAGCCCCCCTCACCACACTGGGAAACAAAGATTAAAGGGTACATGCACAAAGCCTGTCCAGGAGGAGGTGTGGAGGGGGCATACCAGCCCCTACACATCAGAGAGACAGCTCAAAAAAATCCAACAGTCAGAATTGCTTAATTATGTCCTGGCTTTGTAATTATTCATCCCTGTTCTGGCAAAGAGCATGGTTGTCATTTCTTTGACATAATTATTTAAAGCTGAGCCCTCTTGTTTACAGGCATGTGTACAAAATTGGGGCTACTGTTTAATCTTCAGAACCTTATAGAAGCCATGGGGAGGGCAGCTATATGGGTAGCTGGACTGAGAACTGCAGCTAACATTAGAAAATATTTGAAAAAGTGTGGCTTTGCTTATATTTGTGCCCATTCTCCTATAGGTAAGATACAGTAATAGATGTGTCCACAAGTGTTGATGTCCATGTCCCTGAAGACATGTCATTCATTTCTTTATGTGAACTTGCCCGATTTTTCTGTCAGGTATGGTTTGTGTATTTGTGTAGTTTGGCACGGCCTGTACATTTGTGTGTGTGTGTGTGTGTGTGTGTGTGTGTGTGTGTGTATCTTTGGGTATTTTGGAGGCAGGGGGCTATTATGAGAGGAGGGGGAGAATGGGAGGGAGGCAGATATAACATGTTAAAGAAATAAACTTTGGAGAACATGCACACTTCTGGAAATATCTCTTATTCTCTTCCTTAAACTGAAAGTTGGAACTTATTTGGGTCTGAGAATCATCTGCTCCTATGAGTACACTACACCGTCCTGCTCTTGATACTTGGAGTTAGGTCCTCACTCCCATGAGTCCCTTTAGTTTTTCCATCTGTGTCTACGTTTTCGGGTTTCCAGGAGAAAGGCAGCCCAGAATAAAGATGGGGAATGGAGTCACTGGGAAGCCAGCTCTTCATTGGGGATGAGGAAGCTGCTCATTCCCTGGGGTGCCAGCTCCCTGAGGGCAGGGACTTTGCCTGTTTTGTTCACTTTCGGATCTCCAGTGCCTGGTCCATAGCAGAAGCTCAATCAATACACCCCAAAGGGATATCCATGAACAGTAGAGCATATGGGGAGCTCCATCCTGAAAGGTTGCAGATTTTCTAATTACCTCAACAAGCTCATCTGGAAAAGCAGGTAAGAAACCACTGTCTGTAAATATTGTGATAATTTGAGCCGTACACTAGCAGAAAAGACAGATTCTGGATGTCATTTATTTTTTTGAAGGAATTTCCCTGGGATTATTTATGATGGGAAAACCTACAGCTGCCACAAATTCTGTACCTTGGCTTCTCTAGTAGGTAGCATTTCTCGGGGAGGCAAGGGTATGATCTGAGTTGCAAGTCTGTCCCACTTCACTTGGGGTATTCCTGGAGTCCTTCTTTGAGAACTATCCTGTTCATATTAGGACTTTTAGTATATAAGAAGTAGTTTTTCTCAAAAAATGTGTTGGGCCACCTGACATTCTTGATGTAGTTAAAATGAGATTTTCCCTGTCTTAGCTGCTATTATATTTTTTTGTCTATACCATAAAGTCACCTTACCTAGGGGCTTCTACAGTTTACTTGTATTTTATGCCTAGCCTAGCACTTTAATAAGTGCTATCTTATTCTAAACCTCATTGCATATGTCTTTGATATCTTTTGTTACCCTGTCTAGCCCAATCACAAACACGTAAAAGACTATCAGAAACTACTTCTAGGTTTATTATAATTAACGTCATTTGTCTATACTCAGTATTTTGAGAATATGTATTTTATATAAAGCTAGGAAACACCAGTAAATAAATATTGTAAGCCACAAGTACATGCAGTTAAATAGACAATTAGCCGATATATGTTAAAAGTTTTCTAAAGTGCCAAACATTTTTTAAAAACCTAAAAATGTTGGTTGATTTTTCTGGATATTTCTAACTACCTGAATATGTTAGTGTTTTTATGGTTCTCTTCTGTTTTCACACAGATGTTCCTTGTCTAGAGACACATTCAGATTCTATTTTCAGTTGTTTTGTAGTATATTTTGAAGAGAGGAAAAATTTTTAATTAATTTTTTTAAAATGCTTAGGCGGTGTGTTTAGAAACAATTCCGGGAGCCAAACATTTGTAGTTTGTTTGTTTTTCAACCTTATTCTTGACTTCACAGTGTGCCACATTCATTTGAGGAGGAGTTGTTTGAGGATTTTATATCTCCAGTTTAACACCATGGCATCCTGTGTCTCGAGTAAATGCTTTTAGAGTATTGTTCTTTCGAGGCAGCTCCTGTAGCCTTGCATTTGGGTAATGACCCTCCAGAATCAAAGAACGTTTGTACCATGCTGGTGAAGCCCTATGGATGAAGAACTGAAATCCATGATAAAGAGAAGGAGGGTGGTGGCAACTCTCAGAGCCACTCCCAGGAATTCCCAGACCTTGCTAAGTGCTGAGTGTGTAGCAGAGTCCACTGTCCAAAAGCCCAGTGCTCGGGGAGATGTTGTGCCCCTGATGGAGCTATTGGTTTGCCCAGCACTCTGACAGCCCAGCTCCAAACTCTTCCTCTTTTGGGCCTCCCAAATACTCACTTTTGTTCAAAGAGGTTTGGACAGGCACATGCCAAGAAGATCATGGAAGTCAGTGGCACTTTTTAAGCATCTGGAATGAGGCAGATATCCCCAGGATCCTTTGTACTGCCTCTGGAACCCAACAGTTGGGAGAAGCGTGGTAGGTTGCATTATTTGTCTAAAACTATTCCTTCCTCTCTGTCCTCACCGTGGCTCCCCCTCTATGGGAGGAGTACACTTCTCCATCCCATTGACCCTGGCCTTGGCCATGTGACACCTTGGCCAATGGAATTTGAGTGGAAGTGACAGCATGCCAATTCTGGGCCAAGGCCTCGTGAGGCACCATGTGTTTCCACTCACCGCTCTCACACGTCTGCCATTTGCTATGAAAACAACATGAGCGACGCATTGACCAGACCTGAACCTGACCTAAAGCCTGCAGCTGAGCCACCTCAGACAACCACAGACCTCTGTACAAGACAGAAATGCTTATAATAAGCCACTAAGATTTTAAGCAGTAGTGTTGCTGCAGAAACCTGTTGAAAACATAGGCAGGTTATCCCACCCATGCACCCTACCCTTTGCTAATTCCCTGGTCATTTGATCCAGTGCTCTTAATTAGGACACAGTGTGGAGATGAGTGAGGTTGATGGCAGTTATCGGTGCCACATTACCAACTGCTGTAGGCTTTCTGGATGCTTAACTAATAGGGATAGCAGGGCTGGCCTAAGGGTCGACTGGCTGCACAGTAGTGCATTATTAGAGGCATAGAACTTTCCTGATATGTGATTTAAAAGAATACCTTAAGTGTATTAAGTGTCCACTGTCTACTAGATATTGTACTGGTTACTTAACAATTTTATCTCTAATTTTCTAAACCTTGAATCAACAAATGAGGAAACTGATGGTCAGAGGAATTATATACATTGCCTACAATTACAGAGCAAGATGGAATGAGGGTCTTCCTTAGGTCGTTTTAGGCCCCAAAAACTCATACTCTTTCCCCTGTAAACCTTAAATTACTTTAGGGAATGAAGTCAACCTCAGAGTTTGTGCTCTTTCCACTCTATACCTTCTTTTTCAAGTCACACGGTTCATTGATGTATGATGGAAGGCAGGGCCAAGAGCAAAAAGACCAAGAAGGCAGGGACCAAGAGGAAGAAGACCAAGAGATAGAAGGCAGCCAAAGGCAACTCATCAGTTTCCAATTTCGACCTTGTGGAGACTCCCTCCACCTTATTTTGGTGAAATACATGGGTTAGGCAGGGAGTTGCAGGAGCCAAGGCTGTGGAGGACTCTCTAGGTTAGACCACATTTGCAATTTCCTCTGAGGGTGAGAGAGAACCTTGGTGGGGTTTGAAGCTGGGGGAAAGTCTGGACAGGCCTGTTTTGGGCTCCTGGGGTGCATGGAAGAGAGAGCCCTATTGTGCATTAAGTGCCTTGGTGATTTGGATATCTTTGCAATAGGAGCTGCTGGTCCAAGGGAGCCAGTGTTCCCAGAACCCAAGCCAGTGTGGGTCCTCAGGTGACCACAGCAGTCAAAAACTGGATCCGAAAGCCTTTCTCTGGGACTGCAGGGAAGGATCTGAGTGGTCATGAGTAGCCCTGACGTTGGGGCAAAGAGAAAGCAGAGACCCCATAGTGACTGCTCTGGCAATGAGTCCGTGGCATTCCAAAATGTCCTTTTGACATGTTTTTCCCCAAAAGCCCCCATCCCCTATGGTATTAGTTGTCCTAGTTTTAAGGAGTAAATGTAAGGCTTCTTAACTAGGCCATGAAAAGTCCTCATTTGCGTGATCGCTGCAGTGATTGAGATGGAGACTTAATAGCCGATTATGCCTGTAATCTGCACATTACCAGCTTGACATTTTCTTGATCCACTTTGGAAAAAGGTTTTTGGCATTTTGTTTTTGTAATTTAGATTCTTTTTATATTTTTAAATAGAGCTTGAAAGGAAAGAGAAGAAGGAGGAGGAGAGGAAAATAAAGGTGCTTTCTTAAGATATTGAGATCTTGGAGAATAAAGTTGGGGTGCTGATTTAAAGTTACCCACATTCAACATTAACATTGCCCCAGGATCTATGTGCAGCTTCAGGACGTGGCAGGTTGCTACCCTCCAGTTGCAGTCGCACTGATGAACTTGAACCTTGTCTTCATGTGCTTTTCTCCACCCTCCACCCCTCCCCCACCAATTCTTTGCTTCAAGTCTGGTGATTCTAGGCTAGTGATGAGGGGATGTGAGTTGGAAATACAGGGACAACTTGTCTAGGAGTAGAGACAAAAGGCCAGTGACTGATATATGAGTGAAGGGAGGATCATGATAGCATCAGTGCCCCTTCCCTTCTGTTGGACCCAGGCCTTACTGTCTATCCTGAACTGCAGCTTAATAGAGCCCTGCCTTGCTTGGAAAGTCCCTTCTGGGCCTATGGAAACATCAGATGCAAGATTGTGGAGACTGAACCCTCAGGCATTTAGGCATCCTAGAAGCCAAAGAAACCTGCAGGAAGGATGGATCAGAGGTCATCCACACAGATGCCAGGCTACTGGGGAAAAATCATGAATATTGTTCTGAAGCCACCTTCAATGACATGTTAGCATATTTGTGATTCTATGGCTAAGGAAGAAGGAGAAAATGAGGATGGCATCGGCCGCATCTTCTACTCTGGAGTCTGGTCCTTTCCAGACTGCTGGCTGCTACAGGTATAGCAGACAAGAACATTAAGAAGAAGACATGTGGGAGTCCCAAACACTACGTGTACAATGTCCACTTATGGACCTAACCCTAAATTGTACCCACATCTTTAAAACAAAATAAAAAATTAAAAATGAAAATGAAGACAGAGAAGAAAACTCATTCGCACTTCATAATGAAAGGAATATTTCATTTACTTGCTCTTTTTGGGGGGTCAAAAGCAAAGTTGTGAATAGGATAAAGTAGTAAAATAACCTTAGGATATCCAACTTGTACTGAGTTAAAAGTCTTGAAATAAAAATTTGATATTTGTCTGAATATGGCTCATATATTTTTCAGAGTATCATTTGGGTACATGCCAAACAGGTATGCAAATACGAGCAAACAGTAGTACTCAAGTAATGGCACTTTCCCCCCCTACACTGTAGACTTACAAAAGAGGTTCTTATTTAAAAAGAAACCATTTCTACCCCTAGAGGCGCCCCTTGCCCCAAATGGTTCTTTGAAGAACAGAGAGAACCTGTTTCTCCAGAGCCTGTTTCTTCTGGCCAAAACCTCCAGGAACATCCACATCCCCAGAAAGCTGTTGAATCCAGCTTTGGAGTTTGTCACAACTCTCTAGGAAGTGTGTTTCTGCCTTTCAGTTGTTTTGCCTGCCTGTGATCACCATAGCTTACTTCCGGGGCCCATGTGCACATTCTGATTTCAAATGTATCCTCTTTGTCACTCTGACCAGTAGAAGTGGCATTTCACAAGCATGATAGGATAGGTCCGCCCTTGAGATCCCTGGAGGCTGGTGGTACAATTAGCTCTTTTATTTGCTTTTCTGCTCTTACAGTAGAGTGTCTTAGATTAACAGACAGGGCACCATCAATAATGCACAGATGCTCTGTAATTGGGGCTTCCTTTGATGTTAATTTAGCTAAGTTCAGTGCCATTGTCAGTGATAGCAATTATGCTCAGCCTTTTCACCAAGGACATTTTAGGATAATTTTATTTTTCATGTGCATTTTAAAATATGGCAGTAAATTTTGAGCTACATTACCTGAATTAGAACTCATTATTTTTTTTTCAACAGTGAACGAATACTCTGTCTAGGCTCAAAAGCTGTGCTTTTTTTTTTTTTTTTTTTGAAGTGGGAAATTTTAAGTGGGGCTTCTCCTTCATGAAGCTTATATGTGAAATTTAGAAGTGAGTGATCTCTTTTTTTCGTGGGGTGGGGGAGCATTTTGAATTAGTCACAGAGGATATCTGGCTCAGGGACCTGTTACGTGTTTTACTGGGCTCATTTTTATTCATTCCTACCTACTGCCCAGCCTTTGCTTTTGTTCCTGACGTGATTTAAGTAGTTACCCCAGCCCTTTTGGGGAAGAGGTTTAAAATCTGAATTTATTGTGGTTATTATATTCTATGAAAAACCTGTGATTCTTAATTTGTTCATGAGCTGTTTTGGACTTTGCTGTTTTACTTGGGGGCCAGACCTTCCCCAAGTTTCAGGATTATGTTTAGGCTTGGATTAAAGGCTGAACTCCTACCTTGTGTTGTTCGTTTCCCCATCATTAAAAGAGGGGATGTTTGTTGTGGGGATTAAATGAGATAATCTGTGAAAGGAGCAGACACTGTCTCTGATGCATAGCAGCTAGTGTTCTTGGTCATGTAATTTCAGTGTTCTTGGTCATGTGGTGTTCTTGGTCATGTACAAAGATTCTGTCTTTGTGGTATTGTTATATCATCAGTTTGTGGGGGTGAACATAGGGAAGGTAATTTTGGCTTGAGGTAAAGGGTGTATATTAGTCAGCTCAGGCTGCCATAACAAAACACCATAGCTTGGGTGGCTTGAACAAAAGAAATTCATTTTTTTCACGGGGTTGGAGGCTGAAGGCCTGAGCTTAGGGTGCCAGCGTGGTTGGATTCCAGTGTGGGCTCTCTTCCCGGCTTGTAGATGGCCACCTTCTCACTGTGCCCTCCTCTCATGGTAGAGAAAGTGAAGAGAGAGAAAGATCTATTTTACTTAGAAGCCACAGTCCCATCAGATTAGGGCCTCGTTTAACCATAATCATTTCCTAAAGATGTTGTTTCCAGAAACAGTGCCATGTCCACAGCAGGGGGCATTGCCCTTATATTTTTGGTGACTCACCTGGGTTTTCTGGGATTTATACTTCAATGAAATATTTCTAAGTCTCTTACAAACATCTACTTCCTGATGAGAGTGAAGCATCTAAAAGAAAGGCAAATGAGAGGGAAAAGAAGACCTCACATTTATCCTAGGGAGGTCTGGGCCCCTGAATGTGGGAAATCTCTCCAGCCACCACACAAGACCTTTTTGTTCTTGGGTAATAGTGGAGGGATGCAGCAGGGCAGAGGGAGGCATGGGGGAAGGCAGTATGGCGTGGGCAGTATGGTGTGGGCAGGCTTCACAGTCACCGATTGAGATAGGAGGATGATGCTACAGCAGCCTGGATGGACAGCTGTGGAGCAGAGAAGTCTCTGCACAGGACCCACGCAGGAAAGGATGCCTGGTGCAAAAGTAAGACCTTAAGCTCGTTTGTTTGGGTGACCTCGGACTCAACTCTCTTAATCCTCCTCCAACTCCCTTGACGAATCTGGAAATCAAGGCCGATATTTACATCCTGGGATTTGTTGTTGGAATCAGCCCCCTCTGCTCCCAGAGTAAAATGGAGAAAACTGGGGAGTGAAATTTGGGGGCTTATTATGCATATCCAAAGAATATTATCTCATCGTTAGAAGAGCTTTGAAACCCAAGGTTGAGATATTGGATCTCTGGATAATAGAAAACAATGAAGTACTATATTACCACATTAAAAAACAAAATCTGTTCAGTATAATGTTAAAAATGAGAGAGAGAGAGAGAGAGAGAGAGAGAGAGGGAGGGAGGGAGAATCTAATGTCTGAATGTCTGGACTCATTCTAATTTTTAGTCATGGGATGTTTTGGAAAAGATTAAATTACAAATTATTTTTTTCTTCCTTGTATTCAGCCTCAGTACTGACTTACAACTTCTACACTTTTAGATGACAGAAGCCTAAGTTGAGCACTATGAATTGCGTTTGCTTAGGTAAGAATGAACAGGGTGAGTAAACAGACCAAAGAATAAAAAGCTATTCCTTCTTTGCTTTCCCTCCCCTCTTCCTTTGCACATTATATAACTAAATGTGCAACTTTGTTCACATAACTGCTACAAACAGTTCACTGTGTAGGCCAAACGCTCTCTAATGCAGTAAAATTAAGAAATAATATGCTTTGAAAGTGATTTATGAGTGTGGTTAAACTGCCAGATTTACAAAGAAATAGTTCAGATCTTGGGAAGCCTCAGGAGTCACGTCAAAAATGAATTTGACCATGATTTAAACTGCTACTTTTCTTACATGACATTTAATATGTGTACTTTGGAGGCCCATATGTCTTTAATAAAATAGCATTAAGTTTTAAATATGATATGAATGCAGCCAGTTTCTAAATTCATAACCTTTTCCACAACTCCAAAATGCTAACCAATAAGGGAGTCATACACGCAATAAAACATAAACCTTAGAAAATAGCTTTTTATTAAAATGGTTAGACAGTTGGCAGCTGGGTTGCAGTGTAATAAATACTTACAGCATTGTGGGTTTATCAGACGTTGTTTACCCTGCAAGCAACTGGGACCAGACAACTAATTATAGTCCCTACACAAGAGCAGTTTGAGTTGAGTTGTCCTGAGTGTATCAAAGAGGCAGAATAGTTTGTGCTGAGAGCCCTGGACAAGGAGTCCAGAGATTTGGGTTTTAATCCTTCTCCATCACTTAAAGGGGTGTGAAGAGACCTTGGGGAAGTCTCTTCATTTCTTTAACCTCCCCAGTCTGTATCATGAAGACGATAATTCCTGGCAGACAGGTTTGTGGTAACAATAGACAAGAGACATCTGACACTGTGTCTGACACTTAGTAGGTGCTCAGTGAAAAGAAACAATTTAGAAGTAATTTAGGTTAGCTCTCTAGGTACTTCCAGCAGCAGTGTTCTGTGATGACTCTAGGATGCACCTAAGAAAAGTTTAACCACTTAGCGAGAGGTTGGTGTAAATGTCACGAAGAATGAATAAGAAGTTGCTTGCTTCATCACTCAACAAATGTGTCAGAAATGCCAGAAGGATATATTTTGTTCACGGGGAATAGAAGCATCCTGTTGGCCTTTGTCACATTGCTATTCCCAGAGACGGAAGAGAGGTGTGCATCACTGCCGCTTCTTGCCATGAGGTTTCTCATTCATAGCTAAGGTGAATGGTCCTTGTAAGCCACATTGCATCACAACCAGAGGTCTTTCTATACTTCTGCTGCTGTGTGTGAATATGTCGACAGACTTCCCTGTGGAGCAGTTTGAAGTAGGCCTTCCCAATCTCCATGTTTCTAGTTGTGTAGTGCGACTTGCTTTCCCAGCATCCCAGATGCAACAGTCAGTCTGCCAGTGGTCTGGTTGTGTTTGTCCATGCAACCAGTTGTTACCACCTTCCACAAACTTCCTTAGCAAGGAATTCCTGAATTCCCTAAAATGGGATTTTGAATCTCAGGGCATAGACATATGTGAGGTAATCAGAGATAAAAAGACCAAGGGACCATTTCATTTTATATTATGATCCCGTTAAGGGAAATTAACAAAGAAAATCCTTCAACTGTACTCCCTACATTGCTAACTCTATGGCTTTTCATTTTATTCTGTTCCCTTCCAGAGGGTATCCCTTTTTACATGTATTTTAGGTATTTAATGCTCTAATTTCTTATTGAATATTTTTATTGTTTTTTTATTCCTTGAATTTATTCTTTTTATGGTTTGTATGATTCTCCAACAAATTGATCTAAGTAGATTTAAGTACTATCAGTTGCTAAAACATTTTCCCACTGTTTCTGGATTTTAATCTTATGTATAAAGTACTGCTTGTTGTATATGTGTCAGTGTTTATGTGACTGTGTATGTGTCTGTTTCCTTTAAATTACATTCTTAGGATAATTTTCCATGGTGAGGCTTAATGGGTCACAGGGTGTGAGCACACAAAGGTTTTAGGCCCTGTGTAAGAATTGCAAGGTGCCATTTTTCAAGTTGGCAGCCTATCCTGGATGAGTCATTCCACCTACCTGGGCCAGAGAGAATGTAGGTCAAAAGGGACACTTAACATTTCCAAGACCCTCTTTGGGAATGAGTTTTCTAGAGTCTTATGGTTGGTATGGTTCTGGAAGCAAGGTTCCAATTCTGTACAAGGCATGCATTGACCTGCTAAGTTGTAGTCCTAGGGAATTACAGGTTCCCTAGAGCATCCCGAAAATTATTAATGGCATGCAGTCCCGATCAGTGTGAATGTGCCTTTAGACTGTTAGCCAAATCTTTGCATAATACCAATCATTCTACCTATAAAAGCACAAATATGTTATTGTTCTCAATAGCCAATTTAATGCAGCTTTGGGGAGAAAAAAAGAGAAAAGAAGATTACAAGCTGGCTGATCTTGCTTTTATTTCTCTTAAATCTATCCACACTTCTCAGGGGTTGTACTTGTTTAAAGATTGTATGCAACTGTGCAGTCTGTGTGATTTGGAAAGCAAATCAAACTAAATATGAAGTTTTCAGCGTGTGCTGTTTTTAAAGGATTTCATGCATTTATTCCAAATATACATTTCTTCCCAAGTAGCGCTAAACCTATAATCTTTTTCTTGTTACATTTCTTTTTTAGGGGGTGGAGGGCCGAGAGGGTGACTTAGTTTTGGAGTGGAAGGTTCCTATTAACATCTACCTCCTTCTTGTGTAGCATTATTCACAGCAGAGCTATTAAGGCTAATTATTTTCAGGTTTCTATCAAAGGGGAATATTTGAGCTGACAAAAAAATGCATTTATTGGGAAGAAAAATGGCCTGTTTAAATAAGAAAGGGATTATTATCATCTACACTTTCCCTCCCCCTCCCAGTGGTTAGCCTGTGTAGAGAGGAGGAGCCTGGAGACCCATGGGAGTTTGTAAGTCAGAGAGGTTCTGCGGGGCTGTGCTCACTGAGGTGGCTGGTACTCCAAGAAGGGGAAGTATGTTTTCCCATCGTATTTCTGCAGCCCACCTGAATTGTGCATTGACTTTGGAGCTAGTGTCAGCTTGTTTTCTTTCTCTTCTTAGGTAAAATTCATTGCCCTTCCTTTGGTGTATTATGGACAGAATGTTGGCTGAGGAACTGGGTATATTAGTTAGAAGAGACTAAATGCTGTAACAAACAGTCCCAGATCTTGGCGGCTTAGTCAGTCCACAAAAATTCCTGTACGGAGTGTGAGGAGTGTCCAGGGACTTAGGCTCCTTCCATCCAGGACTCTGCATTTTTCTTGGACCTTGGAGTCCTTCTCTGGGTTCAGCCAATGAATGGAACAAGCTTGAGAGATGGGGAATTGGGCAGGACAATTCACAATCTGGGTTTTAAGGCAACACACATAATTTCTGCCCCCATTCCATTGGCCAGAACTCAAGTATATGAACACTCATAACTGGAAGAGAGTCTGGGAAGTGTTTATGTTATATGCTGACCTATGTGCTCCTCAAACTCATATACTGAAGTTCTAACTCCCAGGACCTCAGATTGTGTCTGTACTTAGAAACAGGACCTTTAAGGAGGTGATTGAGTTAAAATAAGATTGTTCCAGTGAACCCTAATCCAATCTGGCTGTCCTTATGAGACGAGGAGATTAGAACACACAAGGAGATACCAGGGTGCCCATGCACAGAGAGATGACCACGTAAAGAGGCAACAAAAGGGTGGCCATCTGCAGGCCAAGGATAAATCAACCCTGCAATTACCTTGAGTTTGAACTTCCAGCCATGAGAACTGTAAGAAAATAAAGGTCTGATTTTTAGCCACCTGGCACTATAGAATCCCTAGCAAACTAATAAAGCAGCTCAGAGAAGTGCCCCAAAACAGAAGTAAATGTATTTGGTGAGCATTGAACTATATTCCACCACAATGAGTACCTGCTTGTGTTTAGTTCTACTCTTAACTGTCGGCTGCTGTGAACTCTTGGGCAAGTCCTGTTTTCCTTCCAGGGCTCAGATTGCTCATCCGTTAAATGGATGAAGAGATCCAGATGATCTCTGAGGGTATCCTTGTGGTTTTGTGTCCTGGCGTGTGCATAGACCCTTAGCTGACATCTGTGTCAGGTATGAGTTCAGTAGCTTGCCTTTGGGATTCAGGGAAGATACGTGGTAACTTGCTGAAGGACCCAGGTTTTAGGGTTCAACCTGGATTCAAAACCTGGCCATCTCATTTGCTATGGGCCTTTGGGCAAGTTACCTCATCTTTAAAATGGGGTTAGTAACTGTCTGAAAGTGTTGTTGGATTCAGGATTAAATACAGTAATGAATACAGCATGAAGCACTTATCCTAGGGTCCTGGAACAAAATAAAAGTTCAATGCAACTTTTTCTCTCCCTCTCTCTCTTTTTCCTTTTCTTCTTTTTGTTTTTTCTATATTTATTTTCTTTTCAGTTATTTTCATGGAAAAGACCTAAATGTTAAGATGGAGAGATATTAACTTTGGGAAGCAGTTTTACACACATGATCTCTCATTTGATCCACCTGAGAGAGACAGGTGGTACTTTATTTTACAAATAAGGAGCTCTAAGATGGAGAGGTTATAGGTTCACCGAGGATTCCAGAGAGAAGTGAAAGTGAGGTTAGAACGCAGGTCTCCTCTTGGTCCAGTGCCTTGTGGTTACAGGATCTCTAACTTGGCCATTCTGAGGATTCCTGGGCTCAGCATGAGATAACATGATTCAGGAAAGGAGAGCCTGGTTCATCAGCAGGACACCAGGTCCCTGTCCATAAAGTTCCTTCAGTAAGCACAAAATGGAAATGGCAGCTCTTTCAAGGGCCAGTTGGTGTAGCCCTGTGATCTATTTTGCAAACAAATATGTTGCATCTACACCCAGGAATAGAAAGAAAATACTTAGCTTCCAAATGTTCCTGAATCTGCCTGATGGAGACTACATTGACTTGACCTAGTTTGGGACCAGGGTTTACTCGTCTTTGTACTTCACATCACTTAGATTTCCCCTACACTTTCGTGGGGCATGACATGGCCTTTAAATGATATTTGCCCCTATGTATTGAGCTTGCCATGGCTATCGTCTTCAATCCACCAATTCTTAGTTTTGTATACTGCAGAAAAGGATCCCAGGGTTGGAGTTCCCACCCTTAGCCATAGGTGAAGATGGAGGTCCAGGGCCCAGTGAGTATTTTCATGTCCTGGTTCTGTTGATCATGCTGGAGCTACAGAGCCAGGCACCATCCTCCTGCTTAGAATTCATAGCGACCAGAAACTATTTTAAGGGAAAAAAGTATATTTTGCTTCACTTTTATCCAAAACAAACTCTGTAGCAGAGTGAGATTTTGAGATGCACTACAGACAGCTAGAGATCTTTAAACCATAGGAAAATGACAGCAGATTCAGCCTTTCTGCTGTCTCTCTCCTGTAGGCCAGGTTATCTGTCTTTGTCATGGCTAATGGCAATTTATGCTATCCATGACCACTGGGAAGGAAAAATACTCATATTTTAAAAATGAACTGAGACAGATCTCTTCTCTAACAGGGATATGATCATGCTAGAAGGAAGGAAGTAGAGTTTCCAAGGTCATAGTTGCTCATTCTTTTCTGGGAGGTCACCATTTATTTATGATCTTATTATCTGGGTTTCAAAATTAGGAGGAATTCTTCTGGACTCTTTTTTTAAAAAGAGAATTTGGAATGATGAGGGCAGAAGAAGCTACTCAATATCCTCTTCTTTTTGGGAAATAGGGTCCTTTGTAACTTTGCCAAGCAGCAGTGGCATCGTCACTCAGAGGTTTAGATGGAAAGAGATACAGGTACAGTCTCAAGATTGGGAGCATTTTCAGACCAGCTATGAAAATTAAGTCACCCAAGCCCAAGTTTAGCATTCTCAAGCTGTAAAATAAGAAGGGTGAGGTCATTTCTCAGGCCATACTCCCTTGGTATACTTGGTCCAGATATATGTAACCTATATTCTCTCTTCCACACCCACTGCAATCTTAACCCTTTGGTGAGCTATTTAAGCAACAATAGACACTCCATAGTGGAAGGACAGTAGCAGAGATTCTCAGCTCTTGAGAAAGTTATTGTGGCTGTTATTCATTGGAAGGTAGCACCAAGTCGCTTGGGATAGTTATCAAGAAGGCAAGAGAGTTAATGCATAGTGGTATCTCCCTCTCTTCTGATTATACCACACATTGTAAAAGGGATCTCATGATCTTTTTTTGGAAAGTTTTCTTTCTCATTCATTTGCCAGTTTCTACCCACATAGCACCAAGCCTCAGTGTTTCAGTTCTTCTTCCCATCTATTCATCCATCTTATATTTACTGAGTATATCTGGGACCTTGGAAGGATTTAGATAGAAAATCAACTAAAACAGCGTCATGGCCTTCACAAGGGCACTTTCTAGGGAAGGTGGACTCAAGTATTTCCTTTATCTTACTTCATGGACCTCTACTACAGTGCTTGGGTGCCAATAGATTTTTTTCTCCTCTGTGTGCCTGATGAAGTATGCATATATTATAGATTCATATTTTAAATAGTTTGGCTTCTGTGCCTGATAGTACGCTTATTCCCTTTTTGTTAATCACATTCTTATCGTTAGAGTCTGATGAACAGAATTCTTCAGGGGGATTTTTATAGATTGCTTTTTGATTTGACCCTGGAAGGAAGAATCATGGAAAGTTGGGTTTGCAGTTATGTACACTTCCAGATAGATGAGCAGGATATATGGTATCTGCATCTCTCCATCCTGGAAAGGAGAGCCTGAGTAATTAGCAGGACACCTGGCTCCTGTCTATAAAGTTTCCTCAGTAACCTCAGGGAAAGGGCAGCTTAGTCCATGGGAGTAGGTCTTTTCAGTTTTATGGAAGTCCTGGCTTTCAGCGGTGAAGTCCCATTGAGTTGAGGCAATTTGGAAAAAGGCTTGGAGCCCCAAATTAAATGGACACCGGGAGAACAACCTCCCACTAACAAAAGAGAGTCCTGCCATCAAAATATTTAAACTGCAGGGAAAGGCCTGAGAACCATGAGAAGGAGGAAAGAAAATAAACAAAAGGAATGAAATTATTTTTTCCTAGGATATCAGAATATAGAGAGATTAGACCGTGACTTTAGTCTAGAATCATCTGGTAATAATGGAGATGGATTTTTTTGTTCTTTAAAAAGTGCTCTGGATAAGTCATTTTGTTTCAACTTTTATAGCAGTTAGGATTAAAGGAAAGGACCTGACTCTATCTAGGTCTTCTTCTAGGGCATCGCATCTGTGGTTATTTGATGCCAGTTCTGCTCTGAGTTTTGTTTTGTGATTTCTGACTTCATTTCCCACTTTCCTTCAGTGTATTTTTTCAGTTCAACTAGGTCCATGTATATCTCCAGTTCTTCTTTCTCCTCCTCCTCCTCATTCCTTTCCTTCAAAATAGAGATACCATTATTATTGTTGACACAATATCTTTATTCTCTCATCTCCCTTCTAGGGAATGTACTTTCTTCCTCTTTCTCTTACAGCTACAATTCATTTCTTGTCTTCTGTGAAGCCTCCCTCTCGAAATTGAGGACTCAGTAATTCCCAGACCCCAGAGTTTCCCTTTAACAATTCATGTTATATTTTCTAATATCTATGTGTATCTCTCTTGCTTTCTTAACTGAGAGGGCAGGGAATGTATCTTATCTATGTTCTGTTATACCCCACAGGGCCAAACTTAGAGATGGCCTCACACTATTCCTTAGTATTTATCATTATCTACTATATTGAGCTTCACCTTATCTCTCATGGACAATCACCAGGGAAGAGCCAGAGTGCCAGCACTTAGTTATTCCACCAAGTGTTATTCTGAAAATATGTGTATGAGACAATGGCCAGCCTTGGGCCAGAGGGAAATTCTACAATTTATTTGGATGCTTGCTAGAGGTCATACCACAAGGCCACTGTCCACATATCAGTTTTGTCTCAGGAGCTGACTCATGTTTTTTATATAAATCATAGTGAGTTGCCCATTATAAACACCTTATAAAATTCAAAAGGCTTTATGGCTGTTATTAGCTACTGCAGTTGTGATTTACTAGCTAATTCAGGCTGATGTGTGGATGAGTGTGCCCAGGGCACCATTTGTCCCATCTACATAAGTCAGAGAGTGGAATAGGCTGTGCACTCAAAAGCAAATGTCTCTTCCCAAGGCCTGTGGCATGTCAGGACTTGCTTATGTTTTCAATTAGCAGGTTAGCAATCTCTCTCCTCAAGGTGGGCTGCATCTTCACATGTGACATCTCCACCCGAAAACCTGTAGTGGGAAGCATGGCTGCCGCAGCCAGTTTACCTTCAGCACTTCCACTAAAGACTTCCTTACTAGAGGCAGGGAAAAAAATAAAGTTGAGAGAGAATTATCGGGAATGACCCTGGTGACAACTTTATATTTCCCAGTGCACTCAGCATCAGATTTTGTATTGGACTCTAGTTAGTAGTATTCACAATTACCACTCGTTCTTTTTTTAAAATAAAATATCACTATTAGATTGCTTATAGTGTGTGTATTTATATAAAATCAGATACATCCACGGGTCATGTACAGGATGATATATACTTTATATAACATATGTATTTTTATTAATGTTTTAAGTTTTCACTTTCTTTTTAATCCTACTAATTTCCTAAGATGGCCTCAGGGAAGATCCATCTATATAAGTGGTATTCTGATGTTTTGGATCTTAGAGTGGGACTAAACTGAGAACCAACTTAGAAATTAGGTTTGTAGTTTATTTGAAGGAGATAAAAAATTACAGAAATATACTTGTATATGAAGCATGTGTGTTGTATAAACATGTGCATGCTTACCAGATGAGCACATTTATGTGTTTGTATATTTACAAACATATCTACATATGCATGTTATGAAATACTGATGTTAAATACTATTACTAACACTATTGTATGGATGTTTGCTTTGATTGACTCACATTTAATAGACTATATCTCCTCCTCTCGTTTTAAGATTTTAGTAACTTCATACTATAGAACCAAGTAGCATGGAAATGAGAGTGCTCTTTGCACTCCCAAATCCTAGTCCTTCAGCCTCCAATCACACATGACCCTTGAACTGCACTGGTTTGAACTGCATGAGTCAACTTATATGCAGATTATTTTTCAACCTAACGCAGATCAGAAGTACAGTGTTCTCGATCTGCAAAACCTACAGGGTGAACTTCCTGACTTGAGTATGCACAGATCTGTGTATATGTGGGGTTCCTGGGATGAATTCTCCAAGTGTACTAAGGGATGATTGTACTACCTAGAAGAATTATACCCTTTCCTCAGCCTGGGTTTCCCCACCTGTCACTTTGGGGTGAGCTGTTAAGCATGATGAGGTTTGTCTTCTAAATGGTTGCATCACTCTGGTCTCAGCCATAAAGTCAAGAAACAAAGGTTTATTTGTGTCTGTTTTAGTTACTGCCTTTCCCCATGGATTTCTGGTGGTGAGCCAGAGCTAGGCAGCCTTTGTACCTGTGACTCAAAATATGTGTAGCATTTTCCATTAGATGTTTGTTGCTCACCTGGAATTGGTTTCACAAACATGTATTGAGTAGGGAACAAAGCTGAATGAGATCAGACTTCCAGGGAACAAAACTGAATGAGATCAGACTTATTAGAAATCAGAGAAATGTACATTAATATAATAAATAAATGATCACTTTGTACCTATTAGACTAAAACAATTAAAAAACAGATACTAGCAAATATTGCTGGGATGTGGGGTTATAGGAACCCTTAAGCCCTAGTCTTAAAGGCTCTAGGGAGCCTTGTGAGGAAAAAGTTACTTGGACCTTGTTTAACCCTGTGTATCCCAAACTCATTTGCCCATGAATCCTTCCCAGTAACACCTACTTACCTGAATACTGTGAGAAAGACGAGACTTAGTGGGGAACCTCTCAGAGGACCTGAGCCTTTCTGTCTAGCAGAGGGCATGGACATGGTGGGCTTCCAAGTAGCTTTTATGAACTGTGGAGAACTGTGTAGACAAGCAGCTAGGGGAAGGAAATGTTTGGTGGAAGAGAAGCCACTACCAGGGATAGCACTTCTTTCTTAGCATCCATAGGACTTGCTCAACAAGAATATTGTGTTTTTTCAAATCAAAGAGTTATCAATTCAAGTTACGGTTTTTAATCACTGTAACCTTTGCCAAGTCCTTTGAACTTTTTCAGTTCACTTTTCTCAGTGGCAAAATGCAGGTTGTGAAATTTAACCTCACAAGTTTACATGGAAGGTTAGAAACAATATATGTGAAGTATGTGGTACTTAGTAGTAGCTTAGTAAAAATTAGCTGTTGTTAGCATATTATTATTGAAATTGCTGATATAATCCTTAGATCTCTTATGAGGACTAATAGCAAACATATTCACTACTAACTATATGACTATAAAGGGGCTTACTCAAGGTCACATAGCTTAATAGTAGAAATGGGACCTACCTACTTTGCTTAGGTAGGTCCTAGCCCAATGTCTTCTTTTGCCTATTTCTTGGTCAAAGAAGCTCAGCACAGGCTTCTTCATTCCAGCATTGGAGAGAGGCACATGATGTGACTCAGAAGCCATGGGGTGCCACAGGAATTGTTGTGTCAGTTGTGTTCTGCATCCTTGCTAATAACCTAGAAAAGGTTGTAAAGAATATGCTAATTAAATCTGTATGTTCCCCTAAATAGAGAGATATTACAAACTCCACCAATGACAGAGATGTGACATAAAGGGACCTGGAGCTGTCAGGCATATGGACAGGAAATCACTAGATGAGTTTCAGCTGCAGTAAATGCATCCTAATACATCTGGGGACAAATAATCTGAAACACAGATATTCAATGGGAGGAAGATATTTGGAAAGCAGTAAGTGCTGAAGGGGACCTGAGGGATAGTGGACAGCAAATTAGATATGGGTTTTCATTGTGTTAGGCCAACAGAAATTGGTAATGCAATCTTGCGCTGTATTTTCCAGCAATTCCCTGAAGCAACTGGGAAAAAAAAGTGTCTTTTACCAGCCAAGATCAAGTCTGCTTGCCCCACGCACTCCTGAAGAATGGCCTTGCTGGGGCTGGGGTGGAGGCAAGGGTCACTTTATTGCCCCCCGGCCCCTACCTCACAGGGATGGTGACATTTTCCTTTCTCTAAACCCCACTCCAACCTTATGTTTTTGGAGAGCAGCTCTCTTTCCCATCTCCCATCGTCTTGCTGAGGAATACTATAGGAAATTGGACTGCCTGCGACAGCCAAGGGAGTGCAGTCCCACAAGGAAAATCCCTCTGGTCTTGAGACTTGGCCTCAAGTGTTCATTTTCATGTGACCCAAACACCTTCCATCTTTCCTAGTGATCGTGACTTTCCCCCACTCCTGTCCTCATCCTTCTCCTCTAAAGGATTTTACCTGCAGGTAGCCTGTCTACAGACAGAGGAATGTTTGCAGAAACACTAGCATCTGTTTCCAGCCGCTGTTTCCAGCTATGGGGATCAGTCACTGACTTCTTCTGCCTCCTTCTTCTTGTGTTTCTCACTTCCCCACTCCCCAGTTTTTCCCCATCGCCTGATTTTTTATTGCCTCCTTGAGTTTAAAGACTGTGCTTGACACGTATGAAGCTAAATTTCAATACTGTAGGCCAGTGAATTATTCATATTTTCTCCTAGTCCCCAGCCTCACCCCATTCTCTCAGGAAAACTCCCATACTTCCTGAGTTTAGATGAGTCCAGAGCACTTCAGTGCAGGGGCTTCTGCTAAGTGAGATTTGCTAAATAGTTAAGTTTTGCTGGAGCACCCCTCCCAACTTTTGGAAAAAAGTTCACTCTCGTCAATTCATACTTTCTACTTTTCCCTTTCTGGGAACTTCTCACCTTTCAGGAAATCCGTTAGGGACTTCTGGTCATGGCTACATGAATGGGGCTGGTAAAAGTTGGATGCTGTTTGCGAGGCTGGGAAGCTTCACAGCTTGTTTCTTCAACAAGTCCTAGCTTCCTCCTCTCAGAATGTGCTTCGTCATACTCATCATCCAGGTTTGCATTCAGGGACACTTGGCTTAGGCCTGCCTTTGTCACTCAACACTCATACATAAGTGGCCAGGTTTAAAGTTACTCATTGAATATTTTTAAGCACACTATTTGGTAAGTACTCACTGAGTCCCTTCTCTGTACCTACTACTAGCCTAAGTTCTTGTGTGTATATGTGTAGGAGGGAGAAGGTTCTATTCTTATGGAGGGTTCTGAATAAAACAGGCATCACTGTGGAAGAACTTGAGCTTTCAGTCTTGGTAGGTCATGGATATAAATGGATGGCAGCTGCTAGCACAGTGATTTATGAGTGATGCTCCCAGCCAAAGGAAGTCAGGCACATTCTAGAACTGCAGACCGCTGTGTCCAGGGCATCTTAGTATATTTAGCAAATGAGATTGCAAACCACAGAAAAAAAGGCTGAGTGGGCGGAGAGGAAGAACATTCTCTGGCCAGAAACTTGCTGAACTTTGAGGCCAGGGACCGGAGGCTTTGCAGAAGTGGGGAGAGATGTTCTTTGGCTTGTCCTACACAAATAAATCACTATCGAGGAGATATACCAAAGGCCAATTATATGGAGTGTTTTCTTGGAAAATCATCTCCCAAGCAGGCCCTGTAAATCATCCCCAGCTCTGGCGGACATTCAGATCTGCCTTGGGGGTGGGTGGCATGCCAGTGCACCCCAGTGTCAGGTGGAGGAATTACATAGGAGTGTTCTTATAGCAGAGAAAAACACAGTGGTCGGGTACTAGCTGTCTTCATCCAAGGAAGCAGGGTAGGGCAGAACTGTTTGTTCTGTCCTAAGAATGTAAGGCCAGGGCTCTCAGCCATGTTTTGCCACTTATTTGCTCTATAACCTTCAGATAAATAGAGTGGGGACCGGGTTATCTCTAAAGTTCCTAGAGGCTCTGGACACTAATTTTATGCCTTTGTATTCTTTATAACTTCTCCATAGGTTCAACTTTTGCATACTACACTCTATGCTGATAATTGCCCCAAGAAAGAAAAATATCCCCATCTACCTTGCAAGGTCACTCACACAGGATGATCTCGGGAGAATGAATGGGATCCCTCAAAGTCAGGTCATCAGAGCCATTGTAGAGAGAAGTGGAGACTTAGTCTAAAGAATAAAAACTCTTGAGTATGCTGTCCTACTCTGCAGTTCAGAAATAGGACCACTGAGCTGAAGTTACAGGGGCCCCAAAAGAAAGAAAAGATAAACCAGCAGTCATTGTACCATTGTTCAGTGATACCAACTTTGGATTATCCACTGTTTGAAGATATAGCAAGAACTAATTAACCATCAGAACTGTCCAATTGTGGCATCTAAGCCTGGCAGAGAGGATAGTGATCCATCACTACTGTAATCAAGCAGAGGCTGGGTGACAGCAGGGTCATAGCAGAGAGGGGAAGACACTCCATTCTGCTTCTTCCATGGCTATCTTCTGTGTCTGGGTTCAGAGTTGGCTGCATGACCTGATTGAGGAATGTTACCACCCTGACGTATCTTCCTCTTCCCTGCAGAACTTTGTTCCTCCAATTCAGGAGGGTTCATTTCTCCCTAGGAGAGTTCTATTAAAATGTGTCTACTCTTTAGAGGAAATATATATCTTGAGACTTTGATGGGATTTAATTGGTTGCCAATAAGGAAGTCCCCAAAGGAAAGGAATGTGAATGAAGAGCTGACACAATATCTGAATGGGAGACCAGGCAGGAGGGAAGCTCTGGCACTCAACAGGGAAATTTGCTGGGTACACAACTGACTTCCTCTTTATGTATTTGGTAAATAGCCAGTTAATTCCTTATGGGTCTATTGTTGGTGAGTTTACCTTTTTGGAACATGTTGGTTATTTTAACTGGTACCAATTCTGTGGGCAATGAATTTATAGGACCAGTAAAAGAATTCTTTCATCATCTTTTACTTCTCTACTCAAGCTTCAAGACTCTCTTCTTATTCCCATATTGTAGGGCGGTATGAACAAGTATTTTCTCTTTATCCTCTTTGTGATTCTATTGATTCTGATAGGATCCCTTCTCAATATTTGACTTTCTTTCTAAAACAAAAGCCTTTCTAGTTGTTCTCATTAGTTTGACTATGACAATTCTGTCTCTGTGATTATTTGGCATGCTCTAAACATTTAAGTTCATACTCTATGGAAGTCATTGAGCAAGACACTGAGGCTAGAGGTGAGAGACACCTTTCTTGCCATTCTTTATACGGGACTGTAGCAGAACCAAGTAAGTTGTAATGAGTAGAGTAATATGATGTGAAGTTCAAACACTGGCCAGTGTTCACAAGGTCATTTTCCCCCTACTTTCTGTTACAAATGAACTCACTGAGACTCTGAGAGTGTTAGTGAATCACCCATATTCCTATAACTGGTAAATGGCAGAACCAGGATCTGAACCCAAGTCTGTCTGACTCCAAAGCTTGCATCCTTTCCACTGTGTAACACTTCCTGCCTTCATTCATGGAAATACAGGGAAACGTTATGCGATTTGAAAATGAGTTGGATAAGTTAACTGCACTGGTGAAAGATGAAGACATTTTATAACAAAACAAGTAGGAAAATGAAGTAGGAAGTTTACCAGTGTCCTGGGATCTTCAGCAGCCACTTTTAGTGGGAATCTGAGCTCTTGGTATGCATGCTCAGAGTCATGGCTTGGTCTGGCCCCGGACATAAAATGGTAGAGTTGACGCAGGCTCCAGCTCAGTCATCCTTGTCTGTTTTGCTTGGAGGGGACAGCTCTGCATGAACCCACTAACTCATAGATTTCAGCAGCGCCTTCTCCTTCCCCGACCACTGGGCGAGAGTGCAGTACTCTGCCTTGAGCTGATCGGCTTTCCATATGCACGCAACAACCACAGCCTGCTTCCCCATCTTTCATCACCTAAATGAGGGCAGTTAATGTTTAAGAGTAGAGAATAGAGAACATAATGATGGATAAATTATAAGTTTGGGGATATGAAAAGTCAAACTGTGTAAATATGTATTTTAAACCACAAACAGAATGTTAATGCATCTTTCCCATTAACTCACTAACTGAAATTACAGAGTGAAATGTGAGCCCACGCCCACGGGTTGGTTATGATGTTTTCAGATTTAGAACAGCAAATGATAAATGTCCTTCTCTCAGACAAAGAAGCGATTGACACAGCTTTTCAATGTAGTCACTGGCAATGTTGGCGGTGGAAAATAAACTAAACACCAGGCGGAGTGAGGTCCTGAGATACCTGGGGAAAGTGGAACACGGACTCTTGTTAAGCACTTTCTACATACCAGGGAATGTCCCAGGGTTCTGGGCAGCCCCTCCCAGGGGTAGGGACCCAGGTGTGGGTCCCTGGAGTACCTTCCTGGATTCAAGGGTGGGCTTGTTTCCTTAAGTGTTACTTCTATCTTGCTATGAGTTGGTGGGCAACTGAAGCAAGGCCAGTCTCACTCTGGTTTGGTTTGGGAATGTGTGGTTTATGCAGCAACCATTTCATTGTGAGGTTACTTATGGACAACTGTATAAAAGAGAGTTTAAGAGGACGTGGAGAAATTGGAACCATTGTACACTGTTGGTGGGATGCAGAATGCTATGGAAAACAATACAGTGGCTCCTCAAAAAGTTAAAAGTAGAGTTACTGGAATACATGATCTAGCAATCTAACTTCTGGATATATAACCAAAAGAATTGAAAGTCTATAAGAAATATTTGTATACTATGTTCATAGCAGCATTATTCACAGTAGCCAAAAGACAGAAGCAACCAAAGTGTCCATTGACAGATGAATGGATAAACAAAATGTGGTATATCCATACAAGGAATATTATTTAGCTTTTAATAAAAGGGAATTCTGACACATAATACAACATGGATGAAACTTGAAGATATTATACTAAGTGAAATAAGACAGTCACAAAAAGACAGATACTACTATATGATTCCACTTATATGAGTACTTAGACTAGTCAAATTCTTTTTTTTTTTTTTTGAGTTGGAGTCTCACTCTGTCACCCAGACTGGAGTGCAGTGGCCACTCCCGGCCACCGCAGCCTCAACCTGCTGGGTTCCGGTGATCCTTCAGCCTCAGCCTTCTAAGTAGCTGGAACTACAGGCGTGCGCTACCACACCCGGCTTATTTTTTAATTTATTGTAGAGATGAGGTCTCGCTGCCCAGGCGGGTCTCGAACCCACGGGCTCAGGCAATCCACTCACCTCAGCCTCCCAAAGGCACGGGATTACTGACTGAGCCACTGAGCCCAGCTGACTAGTCAAATTCTTAGAGATAGAAAGCATAGTGGTTGCAAGGGACTGAGAAGAGAAGAAAAAGAGGTGTTGTTTAATGGGTGCAGAGTTTCAGTTTTGGAAGAGGAAAAGAGTTCTGGAGATTGGTTGTATGACAACGTGAATGTATTTAGCATTACTGATCTATATACTTAAAAATGGTTAAGATGGTAAGTTGTATGTTATATGTGTTTTACAATGCATAAAATTACTGCCTCATTATAAGAGAAATAAGGAGAGGGAATCCATCTGTAGGAACTTGGGTGGATTCACTGGCACTGTTAACCTGCTGTGTTACTTCGAACAAATTAGTAAACTCTAGGAAGCTGCTTTTCTCAACTGTGAAATAATATCTGCTCTAAGGGTAGTCAAATAGCAAGTACTCAATAAATTTTAGTATCCTTCACTTTGGTGTTTCAAAAATCTCTTATGCCTACCCCAACTGTTCCCCTGAAATAAATGTGTCTGTATACATGTGTGTGTGTGTGTGTGTGTGTGTGTGTGTGTGTGTGTGTGTGTGTGTGTGTGTAAAATCTTTGTCTTATGGCATGCTACACATCGACTTCTTTCTGGGCTGAACTTAGGTTCTATTAACCTTTATTCATAAAGATCAATTATCTTATCTTTGACTGTGTCTCTGCATTTTCTTCAGTTCCCCTGCGTCCCTTTAATTGAAGGATCAGAAAATAGATGGGGTGTTCTGGAGAGGAGGTGAGGCCTGGGTGGTGTACATCTCACTTCCTGTTAGCTTAGTAGTCTTTATGGTCCTTAGGCAGCTCACTCACCATCACCTAGGGGTACTCAGTCCTGCTCATTCCACCCCAGGGGCTGCCTCCCTGGTGTTCCCTCCTTGCCATGTACCTATCCTCTTACCAAGTCTCTTTGTTCCAAAACTCCTCCTTTTGCTGGCTCCTGATACTTCTTGGCCTCTCTAGGTTCTGAGCCAAGCAATTCTAAGACATTTCAGGAATGGGATGTTGGCATTTCCAGGGCCTGTGGCACAATTTGGTTGTATGCAAGCAGTCAAGAGTCATTTTCCCCTGAAGGTTAAATGGTGACCTTGGTTAATGTTTAGCCAGGGTGCACTTAAATAATTTCCCCTAGTTAATGAATCATGGAGCAAATTAGTTGAGGAATTTCATACCCTGCAGGTAAACTGGGGTGGTAAGAACTGGTAATCCTGAAATTGTGTTGAGTTATATAGGCTATGCAGTGCAGGATTTGCTTAGCACAGCTTTCTGGCTCTTAGATCCTAATTATAAATGTAAATTAGTGAGATTAAGGACTGTAGCACTTGGGGAACCATCAGATGATAACCTGGACACTTACCTTTCTGAGCCTGCTCCACTTCTCTCCTCTCCACCTCAGGTAGCTCTATATCTAATCTCTCTCTCTCTTCTTATATCCCTGTGATTCCCAAATTGTGTGCTGAAGCTCCCCAGAGTGCTGCCGCAGACTCACAGGGATCTACAGGGTATTCTAAATGTTTGAAGGCAACACTGCAACATGTACCATCTGACAGATGCTGTGTGAATTACCAGCTCAGGTAGTTCACACTTTCAGCAATAGATCATGCTGCATTTTTTTCAATAATACTGTATCTTCACAAAGTTGAATTTTTTTGTAGTTGCTATGATAAAAAGCAAGTGTAGTATGAAATCAATGTAGAACAGGCAATGAGGGTGGCAGTGCACAATATGGATAATGCCAAGGTTTAAGAAGTTGCGCCAAGCTCAACAGGTGCACACATCCTTTTAGTAAATAAACGTGAGCCTTAAAGAATGAAATAAAAATGTTTTGTTTCAATTTATGCTTACTTATTTTTATCAAATGCCTGTTAAGTTATTAGGACATAAGTACTTATTAAATTGTTCCATAAAATTGAATGCTTAGGTGTTTCTTCTGGTCTTGAAGCTCTCCATGAAAAACCTTACTGGCATACTTAGGGCACTGTGAACTGAGAAAGTCTGAGAACCTTTGTTACAACCCAAAAATTGAGATCTTCCCCTTCTTGCCTCCGTCAACCCTCCACCAGCAACTCTCTCTCCCAAACTCCCTGCATGCCTTAGATCTCTCTTTCCCTACCATGAGCTCCTTCTCTTATCCAAAAGATAAAGTTTCATGGATTCTTCTTAAGAAAGGAAAAAAAGCCTTGCCTACCATTACTATCACTAACCTCAAACTCCCCTCCTCCTCCTTTTCCTTCTCCTTCTTCTCCTATTTCTCCTCTTCATCACTTCTCCCTTTCCTTCACTGCCTTATTAAGAACAGTCTTACCCTCACCCCCTTACCACTCACATCATACCCACTTTGTTAAAATCTTATCTGGCTTCTTCTGTTGGCATGGTCTTTATGTGGTCCTCCCCAGGGTCACTGACAAGTTCCAAATAACCCACCCAACTCTACCTGCATCATGGCTCAATGGATTGACACCTCACATCCCCCACCTATGCATTCACCTCTGCTGGGTTTTGTTCCTAGAACATCTTTAGCTCTCATATTCTTTCCTTAAGTCAACAGTGTTGATAGCCCATCTTGAGTTTACTTCTCCCATAGAGCCTCTGGGGACCTCAATCCCTCCTTGCCACACCCCCCCAAATTGCTCAGAAGTCTTTGAAGCCACAGACTCTCACACATATTTTTGTGTCTTCTGTAGTACCCGATACAGTACGACACACACAGTAGGAAAGAAGTAAATCTGTATTTGAAGTGAGTAGGACTTTCTAGAAGAGGCATTCCAGAATTTAGTCTCCCAGGAATTCGACTGACATATTTTGAAAGGAGTTATAGGTTTTTGATGAGCTTGGCCTCTAAAATGGAAAGAGGGACTCCAGATCTTTCTCGTGACTTACTGAGCAGAAACCATTTTTTCCATAAGCAATGCATGTGTATTGTAGATGTCATAAAATAAATACCAAGGAAATAAATAACACTTAAATGTAATCAGCTTGTTTAGAAATAACTACTGCTTATATATATATTTTGATATATTAACTCCTAGAGTTTTATTTCTATTTTTGTGAAAGATGTATATTTATGAAATAAAAATAGGATTATATTTTATATATTTCTTTATGATCTTTTGTTGCTTAGGAACACTACATATATTGAAAGGGAATAGATGAATTTAATGAAAATTACATATTATTTTATATTATACATTATACTATTGCTTATTATTGTTTATTTTTAATTTCAAATATATATATTACATCGTTATTCCAGGAAATTATTTATATCAGTACTATTCAAAGCTGTCTGTGGACTGGTACAAGTCTGAAAATTAATACAGATCCATGATATAAGCACAGGAATTATGAATAAGCATTCAGAAACATTTAAGAGAATGTAACATTCCTATATCTAGTAATTCATTTTAAAAACTAATTTAACACAAAATATTACATATGAAATGTCCATTAACAGAAGTAACTACTGTTAAAATCATTCCATGTTTTACACATAATGTGTTTTGCCACCCTCTTCCTCCCCCCAGTGTTTTTCAAATATGTGAGAAGACACAATTTATATTATTCTTCCACTGGCTTTTTTTTTTTTACTTAGCAGATTTCTTTCTAAGGCATTACTAAGGGGAAAAGTAGAGATCTAATCTATTAAGGTTTATTGAGGAATAATTTATATATAGTAAAATTTACTCTTAGTGTAATCTTCCATGAATCTGGATAAACATAAGTGGTCTGATAATTATCACAGCAATCAAGATAAAGAACAGTTATCTTCCTAAAAAATGACCTCCTGGTCCTTTCTAGTCAACCAGTCCCATCATCTCTACTTCCCAGAAACACAGCTTCAATTTCTCTTCCTAAAATTTTTCCTTTTAGAGAAATAAATGAAATCATACAGCAGATTGGAGTCTAGCTTTTTTCACTTACCGTAATGCATATGAAATCTACCTGTGTTGTTGCATGTATCCATAGTTCATTCTTTTTTATTACTGAGTAATGTTCCATTGCATGAATTGGTTATTTGTCTATTCATAAGTTGAGGGGTATTTATATTGTGTCCAGATTTTGGTGATTATGAATAAAACTGCTATTAACATTTATGTTGAGTTTTTATGTGAACATAAACTTTGTGTGTGGATATATATTTTCATTTCCTTTGAATAACTACCTGGAAATAGTATTACTGAGTCTCATGACAAGTGTATGTTTAAGAAAGAAATCACCATGTGTCTATTTTTGTACCAGTACCATGATGTTTTGGTTACTGTAGCTTTGTAGTAAAATTTGAAGCCTGGGAGTGTGATGCCACCAACTTTGTTCTTTTTATTGAGGATTTCTTTAGCTACTTGAGCTTTTTTTTTTTTTTTTAAGGATAGGGAACTTGGAATGAAAAACAGAGACCTTCAACCAACTCATCTTTGACAGAGCTGACAAAAACAAACATTAGGAAAAGGAAAGCCTATTTAGCAAATGGTGCTGGGAAAACTGGCTAACCACATGCAAAAGAATAAAACTAGACCCCTACCCATCACGATCTACAAAAATTAACTCAAAATGGATCAAAGACTTAAATGTGAAACTTCAACTACAAAAAGCTTAAAACCTAGAGAACACCTTCCTGGACATTGGCATAGGCAATGAATTCATGGTTAAGTCATCAAAGGCAAATGCAGAGAAAACAAAAATTGACAGCTGGGATCTTATCAAGCTAAAAAGCTTCTGCACAGGAAAAAAAAATCAAGAGAGTAAAGAGATAATCCATAGAATGAGAAAAAATATTTGCAAACTGTGCATTCAGTAAGGGCTGACATCCAGAACCTATGAGGAACTCAAACGAACTGACAGCAAATAATAATAATAATAATAATAATAATAATAATAACCCGTTAAAAAGTGGGCAAAGGCCATGAACAGATAATTCTCAAAGGAAGACATACAAACAGCCGACAAACATGAAAAAATTGCTCAGTATCACTAATCATCAGAGAAATGCGAATCAAAACTTCAGTGAGATACCATCTCACACTAATCAGGATGGCTTGGCAAGGCTGTGAAGAGGGAATGCTCATACACTGTTGATGGGAATGTAAACCAGTTCTACCTTTATGGAAAGCAGTTTTTAGTTCTTAAAGAACTAAAAATAGAGCTACCATTTGACCCAGCAATCCTATTTCTGGGAATATGCCCAAAGGAGCACAAATTGCTCTACCAAGAAGACACATGCAGAACTATGTTTTTTGCAGAACTATTCGCAATAGTAAAAACATGGACACAGCCCAGATGCCCATAAAAGGTGGACTGGGGAAAGAAAATATGGTACATATACACTGTGAACTACTACACAGCCATAAAGAACAAAATCATGTCCTTTGCAACAACATGGATGCAGCTGGAGACTGCATTAAGTGACTTTTCACAGAAACAAAAAGCTGAATACTGCACATTCTCACTTATAAGTAGGCACTAAACATTGGCACACAGGCACAAGGACAGGAACAACAGGCACTGGGCACTGCTAAAGGAGGGAAGGAAGGAAAGAGAGAGGGAGGGGAAATAAGGAATATTAAACTACCCATTGAGTACCATGCCCACTGCTGGGGGAGGAGGAGGGTTCATCAGATGCCCAAACATAACCTTTATGCAATATACTTATGTAACAAGTCCTCACATGTACCCTATAATTATAAAATAAAATAATTTTTAAAATATCAGACTGCTTTCCAGAGTGACTGGCAGAGTACCAGTGTGTACTTCTTCCAGCAATGTATGAAGGTTAACAGTTGTACTTACTTGCCATAATTTGATATTGTCAGTATTTTTAGTTTTAATTTTTGTCATTCAATAGGCATGTAGTGATATTACATTGTGGTCAGAATTTGCATTTCCTTCATGAATAACGATGTCCAGCACCTTTTCATGTGCTTATTTTCAGTTCACACATCATCTTTGGTTAAAATCTGCTGAAATCTTTTGTTTGTTTAAAAAATTGTGTTGTTGGCCAAGCACAGTGGCTCATGCCTGTAACACTTTGGGAGGTCAAGACAGGAGGATTGTTTGAGCCCAGGAGTTTGAGACTGGCCTAAACAACATAACAAGACTTTGTTCCTATAAAATAAATAAATAAATAAGCTAGGCTTGGTGGTGCATGCCTGTAGTTCTGGCTACTTGGGAGGCTGAGGCAAAAAGATTGCCTTATCCCAGGACATCAAGGCTATAGCATGATTGCATCACTAAACTCCAGTCTAGGTGACAGAGTGAGACTCTAAATAAATAAATAAATAAATAGCTGCTTGTTTGTTTATTTATTTTTAGTTTTGAGATTTCTAGATACAAACCATTTATCAGGTATGTGCTTGAAAATATTATACCTTAGTCTGTAACTTCTCTTTTTATTTTGTTTAACAGTATCTTTTAAAGAGTAAAAGTTGTAAATTTTGATGAAGTCCACTTTATCATTTTAAAAAATGTATTAATGTCATACTTTTGGTACCATGACTAAGAAGTCTTAGCTAATGCAAGCTCATAATGATTTTCTCTTGTTTTATTCTCAGTGTTTTATAGCTCTAGTTTTTACATTTAATTTTCTGATGCATTTTGCGTTGTTACTTGTGCCTGGTGCCTGGTATAAGTCAAAGTTTTTTGTTTGTTTGTTTGTTTTTTGGTATATGAGTATTGAATTGTTTCAGCATCACTTGTAGAAAAGGTTATCCCTTCTCCATTTATTAACCTTTGCACTTTTGTTAAAAATCAATTGGCCATATACATATGGGGTCTCTCTGGATTCTCTATTCTGTCTCATTGATTTATGTGTCTGTCCTTTCGGCAATATCACATTAATGTAATTGCTGCATCGTATATTTTGAAATCAGATAGTCTTCTAATTTTGTACTTCTTTGGCAAATTGTTCTGAATATTCTAATTCTTTTGCCTTGCCCTGTAAAATTTAGCATCAGCTTGTTGATTTCTATTTTTAAAAATGTGCTGGAACTTTTACTGAGATTCTGTTGAATATATAGAGCATTCTGAGGAGACTTGACATCTTAACAATATTGAGTTCACGAACATGGTATCTCTCTCTACTCATTTAGATCTTTTTAAGATTTTTTCATCTCCATTTTATAGTTTTCAACATAAAGATCTTGCTTATGCTTTGTTAGGTTTGTACATAAATATTTTATGTGTTTTGTGCTATTATAAATGGTACTAGTTTTAAGTTTTCAATTTTTAACTGTTAATTGCTGGTTTAAATAAAAACGATTGTTTCCTATGTAGACAATCGTGTTACCTGTAAATACAGACCACTTTATTTTCTCCTTTTCAATCTGTATGTTCTTTATTTTTTATTGCCTTAGTTCACAACTTAGAAACACAGTATTTAGAACCATAGTATCCTAGTACCACAATTTCACAATACTATATCAAACAGGAATAATTAAAGCAGATATATGTGCCTTGCTCCTAGTCTTGAAATGAAAACAGTCAGTCTATCACAACTCAATATGAAGTTAGCTATAGATTTTTTATAAATGCTGTTTATCAGTTTGAGGACGTTTTCTTCTATTTCTAGTTTGCTGAGATTTTGATAAAATCCAGCATCCCTTCTTGATAAAAACCCTCAAACACCTAGGTATAGAAGGAACATACCTCAAAATAGTAAGTGCCATCTATGACAAAACCACAGCTAACATATTGCTAACTAGACAGAAACTAGAAACATTTCCCCTGAAAACTGGAACAAGACAAGGCTACCCACTCTCACCCCTCTTGTTCAATATTGTGTTGGAAGTCCTTTCCCACTCAATTAGACAAGAGAAGGAAATCAGGGGTATCTAAATGGGAAAAGAGGAAGTCAAGTTATCCCTCTTTGCTGATGATATGATCCTATACCTTGAAAATCCAAGAGAATCTGTCAAAAACCTGCTTGCACTGATAAAGGACTTTGGCAAAATCTCAGGGTACAAAATAAATGTGCAAAAGTGAGTTGCATTCCTATATACCAACAACAAGCAGGCAGAGACCCAAATAAAAAGCCCAATTCCATTCATAATAGCCACATAAAAAAATGAAATATCTCGGCATCTTTCTAACCAGAGAAGTGAAAGACCTTTACAATGAGAATTACAAAACACTGCTCAAAGAAATCCAAGAAGACACAAACAAATGGAAAAATATTTCATGCTCATGGATAGCAAGAATCAACATTGTTAAGATGTCCATCCTACCAAAGGCAATCTATAGATTCAACACAATACCCATTAAGTTACCAACATCATTCTTCTCAGACCTGGAAATGACAATATAGAAATTCAT
>NW_007255412.1:338839-339402 GCF_000164805.1 Carlito syrichta | reverse complement strand
GACCATGAATAGCCAAAACAATCCTTAGCAAGAGAAACAAAGCAGGAGGTGTCACACTTCTAAACTTCAAACTTTACTATAAGGCTACAGTAATCAAAACAGCCTGGTATTGGTACAAAAACAGGCACATAGACCAATGGAACAGGATAGAGATTCCGGAAGCAAAGCCTCAATTCCTCAACCAACTCATCTTTGACAAAGCCTCCAACAACAACCACTGGGAAGAGGAGAACCTATTCAGTAAATGGTGCCGGAAAAACTGGCTGACCACATGCAGAAGATTGAAACAGGAACCCTACCTATCACCATACACAAAAATTAACTCTAAGACCTTTTGGATCAAAGACCTAAACATAAAACCTCAAACTATAAGAATCTTAGAAAACGCAGGAGACACCCTTATGGAAATTGGAACCGGGAACCAATTCCTCTTCAGAACCCTAAATGCCAGTACCTTAAGAAATAAGATGGACAAGTGGGACCTCATCAAATTAACGAGCTTCTGCAAAGCAAAAGAAACCATCAAGAGAGCGGGGAGACAGCCCACAGAATGGGAAAAAAGA
>NW_007255412.1:331736-337739 GCF_000164805.1 Carlito syrichta | reverse complement strand
AACTGCTAAGGGAGGGAGGGACATACCTCATCAACAAGGGCACCTGCATGATCAATGTTTATATACCTAACCCTGAATTGTACCCCACATCTTTATAATAAAAATTAAAAATAAAAAAATAAAATAAATAAACATTATGAATGATGGAGAATTTTGTCAAATGCTTTTCTATGTCTATGGAAGTGAGTACATAGTTTATCTTAATATGGTGAATTCCACTGATTGATTTTTGAATGTTGAATCAGCCTTCTATTCCCAGGATAAGCCCTACTTGGTAATGATGTATTTTTTAATATATTGCTAGTTTGATTTGTTAATATTTTGTTGAGGAATTATTTATTTTTAACTGACATAAATGTACATATGTATGGGGTACATAATGCTTTTCAACATTAATGTATTGTGATCAGATCAGGGTAATTAGCATATTTTTATCATCTCAACATTATTATTTATTTGCATTGGGAACATTCAGTATCCTTCTGCTAGCTTTAAAAATATATATTATTGTTTACTATAGTCATCCTATGGTGTTATAAAATAGTAGAACTTATTTTTCCTATTAGCTATGCTAGTAATATTAGTCTGTAGTTTTTTTTTGTAGTATTTTTGTCTGGCTTTGATGTTAGTATTATGCCATATAAAATGAGTTTAAAAGTGGTCCCTCCTATTTTCTGGAAGTGTTTGTGTAGAGTTAGTATTTTTCCTACTTACATGTTTGGCAGTTGGCAGAATTAATTAGTAAATATTTCTGGATCTGTAGTTGTTTTTGTTTTTAATATCACACATTCCAATGGGTTTTAGTCATAATTCCCAAACATGAAATACTATCAACAAACTGAAAAACATAGTCAAGGAAATGGGATCCTATTACTGTACTTTGTGAAAATTTTACCTCTTCATGATTAATTACATGTTCACTCCTCGGCACCTCTGTAAAAAAAGAAAAAAATATGTGGTATCTGTGAACATGGCAAGATGAGAAATGGGTCTGTAGTTTTTAATCAGTTTTATAGTTACAGTTGTCAGAATATTTTTAACTATAAATATACATTCTTAAATTGATGTAGAACCATTCAGATTTTCTATTTATTTTGTAGATAAACTCTTCAAAGGGATTTTTCAACATCATCTAAGTTGTTGAATTTTGTTGCCTAAAATATGTAATTTTTAATCATTCCTTTAATATCTGTAATATATGTATTAATGTCCCCTCATTCATTTCCAATACTGATAATTTCTTTTTTCTTTATTATAAAGATGTGTTATTTTTCTTATTAATTCTGATTAAAAGGTTATCAATTATCTTAATTTTTTTCAAAGAACCAAATTTTTGTACTACTAATTTTTAAAATTTTGTTATTTTATTGATTTATGCCTTGTCTTTATTTCTTTCTTCCATTGGATGTGCATTTAATTTCTTTTTTTCTAGTTTCTTAAAGTGGAAACCTAGATTATTGATTTGTACTTTTAAATGCTATAAATTTCCCTCTGAATACTGCTTTAGCTTCATCTCACATATTTTGCCTCATTTGGTTAAAATATATTTTCTACATTTCTCATGACTTCCTCTTTGACCCACATGTTCTTGTTCTTTAGACTCACATTGTTTAACTTCCATATACTTGGCAATATTCCAGATATCTTTCTGTACTCATTGCTAGTCTAATTTTGCATGGTTAAATACACACTTTGTATGATTTAAGTTCTGTTAGATTTGCTGAAGTTTTCTTTATTGCCCAGAATATCTATTTCAGTATATATTTGAAAAGAATGTTTATTTCTGCTGTTGTTTCATATAAGTTTTCATAATGTTAGGTCAATTTAGTTTATAGTTTTATTTGTGTCTTCCATATTTGTACTGAGTGTATCTACTTATTTTATTGATTATTGATAAAAGAATGATGACATCTCCAACTGTAATCATGGATTTGTCTCTTTTTTCTTTCAGTGTTATCATTTTTGGTTTATGTAGATTGAAGCTCTGTTGTTGTATACATAAACATTTCGGATTGTTCTGTATTCCTGGTAAATGACCTCTTTGTCATTAAGTAATGTTCTTCTAATTTTCTTGCAATGTTCTTTGCTTTAAATGGATGGGTCTTACTCATTGATGACTGTAGAAAACCTCTGAGTCCCTGGTCCAGGATCACTGCCCATTCCTTTTCTGGCATCTTATTATTTCACCCTTACCCCATATGCAGTACACTCATGGCATTACAGGATATGCTGCCTCTTTCCCAGCAATTTAAGACTTTTGTTATTTTAGGGGAGAAATAATTATGAGAAGCTGTTTGTCTTTCTGATAGCAGCGTTCACTCCCTCCTCCAGGACTACGCCATTGAGGATAGCTTTACCTGGACCCTAGTCCTGTCCCCACTCTTTATGAGCACATAGAGATGTCCTTGGAAAAGAGTAAGTTTGAACTTCCCAGTGTCTGCAGCTCTGAGAATGCTATTTTCTCATGCTAGCCTATGCTTGAAATTTCAGCTGAATTATTCACATCCAATTGACAAAGGACCTATCTTCCTCCCACTGTCTCAGTTCCCTGATGGGATCAATATAAATAATACTTTTACAAATTATTCAGCTTTTTCTTGTTGTTAATGCATGAGTACTATTCCAAATTTTTATATTCTAAGAGAAAGCTAGAAGTCCTAGTTGCTCATTTTTGTTTTACAAAAGTATTTATGATTGTTTAAGAAGTGCTGGTCTGTATCTTTGTGAACCAATTTATATTTTTATCCTATGCCACATCTTGGTGTAATTAGGTCCTTAAGTTGTTACCTGGTAATAAGTCTGGCTTTTTGTTGTTAGTTCTAAATCTACATCTTTCAACCAAAAGTTCTAGTATGACAGAATTCACTGAATATATCTATATTCACCCTACTATTTCTCCTCCTTTTAAAAAATAATTTACTGAAGTGAAATGCATATAAAAGTAACAATTTTAGGTTGGGCACGGTGGCTCACACCTATAATTCCAGCACTTTGGGAGGCCAAGGTGAGAGGATTGCCAGAGTCCACAGGTTCGAGGCCAGCCTGGGCAACTTGGTGAGATCTCATCTCTACAAAAAAAAAAAATTAGCCAGGCATGGTAGCATGTGCCTATAGTTAAAGCTACTTGGAAGGCTGAGGTGGAATGATTACCTGAGCCCAGCAGGTAGCCGTGAGCGTGCCATTGTACTCCACCAGCCTGGGCGACGCTGCACTGCACTCCAGCCTAGACAACAGAGTAAGATTCCAACAAAAAAAAAAAGTAACAATTCTAAAGTGAACACTTTGGTGACATTTAGTACATTCTCAAAGTTGTGTGACCACCTTCTCTACCTAGTTCTAAACATTTCCATTGTTCCAAAGTAAAACCCTAACCCATTAAGGAGTTTCTTCTCATTTCTCCTTTTTCCAGACCCTGACTGGCAAACACCAATCTATATTTTGTTTCCATGGATTTACCTGTTTTCATAAATATTTATAAATATAATTATAGAATTTATATATTTTTAATAAATGAAATCTTCCAATATGTGCCTTTTTTGTGAATGACTTTTTTCACTTGGTGTAATGTTTTCAAGATAGATCTGCATGGTAGCATGTATCAGTATTTCACTTCATTTTATGACTGAATAATATTCCCTTACATTTTCTTCTTCCACTCATCAACTGATGGATATTTGAATTGTTTGTATTTTTTGGCTATTATGAATAATGCTGCCATGAACATCCTTTTATATGTACTTGCTTCAGCACTTATTTTCCATTCTTTTGGGTATGTCTCTAGGAGTAAAATTGCTGGGTCATGTAGTAATTCTATATTTAACTTTTTTAGAAGCCCGATATCTCCTTTTGAACCTATAATTTTTTTTTTTTTTGAGTTGGAGTCTCACTCTGTCCATCCAGACTGGAGTGCAGTGGCCGCTCCCGGCCACCGCAGCCTCGACCTGCTGGGCTCCAGCGATCCTTCCACCTCAGCCTTCCAAGTAGCCGGAATTACAGGCATGCGCTACCACGCCCGGCTGATTTTTTGATTTATTGTAGAGATGAGGTCTCGCTGCCCAGGCGGGTCTCGAACCCGCGGGCTCAGGCAATCCACTCACCTCAGCCTCCCAAAGGTGCGGGATTACAGGCTGAGCCACCGAGCCCGGCTTGAACCTATAATTTTTAATCATATCACTTTCTGTGGTTCAGTCTTCCCAGAGTGCCCTGACTTTTCATTATTGTAATGAGAAAGATGAGGAGGTCATCTTTGGACTATTCTCACATAGGAGAGCCTTTGTAGCTTCTCCAAGGATGATTTTTTGGAGGTCTCCTTTAGGACTTTTCTAGCAATTTTATCACCATCTTGGATCGAAAATACAACATGGCAAAATGCAGTTGAGTGTTAAAAAAGTTGTTTGAAACATTTAGAGCACTCTTCAAAGGTAATGAGCTTCCCATAATAAAAAGGGTTTAAAGTTGCCTCTGGGAGAGGTTCTTCATCCTGCAAAGTTGTTGGACTACCTGACCTTTAACCTTCTTCTGATCCTGAAAGCCTTTGTTTCCTAACAGAGATGTAGCATAGAGAACCTCTGAGGCATTTCTAGCAGTAGAATTCTGTGTTCAAGGGGAACATGATGGAGCCTGACTCATTCTTCCTTGTTTCCTGAGGTTGAGTAGCAAATTTTTAACCCTTTTGATTGTGATAGGTCATAAGAATGATGTATCAATATATTCAGGTTCTTTTTCCAGATTGTAGTGAATAATTTGTATCTGTCTTCTGATTAGTCAAGCCAGAATGAACATGTGTTTTCTATCAGAATTTTAGCTGCCTCAACAAGGTGCAGACTGGTACCTGCCCTTAGGTTAAAAGCTCTGCACTATTCCCTTTTTCCAAGCATGATGGAATTTCTTCTAGAATCTTTTTAAAAAGTGTTTTTGTTTAATGTCTATCCATTACCAGAATGCAGGCCCCATGCTAGCAAGAATCATGGCTCTTCTAGCCTCCACAGATGGCACTAGGCTTGGCTGTGTTGCCTGTTCCATTTGTCACCCCAGGTCTATGTTTTACACTTCTTTATTTTGCTCTGCGTCCTGGTAGAAATTCCATCCATGCTTGGAAGAAGGCACTGCCACGAACCCCCTAGGATTCTTTGCCCTCTGGCTAGATTTGGAAAACAAGTAGGGGTATTTCTTCCCTCATTCCCACCCTGCAGGTGTGTGGTTCCAGCTATGTCCTTCCAGGACTACAATCTTGCAAGGCAGACAGCCCTACCTTCTACGCTCATGGCGCTGGATCTCACCACGCATCTTAGTAATGGATTTCTGTTCTCGCTGGCCCTGGTGCATCAGCATCCTCATTGGTTCCCTTTGTCTCACCCATACCCATGTAAATAGTTCTTTCTTTTAACATCTTAGATGGGCTGGGTGTGGTGGCCCATGCCTGTAATCCCAACACTTTGGGAGGTTGAGGCGAGGGGATTGCCTGAGCCCAGGGGTTCAAGACCAGTCTGGGCAACTTGGTGAGACCTCGTCTCTACAATAAAAACCAAAAAATTTTCTGGGTATGGTGAATTCCAGTTACTTGGAAGGCTGAGGCCGGAGGATTGCCTGAGCCCAGCAGGTTGAGGCTGCGGTGGCCATGCCTGGGTGACAGTGAAACTCTGACTAAAAAAAAAAAGAAAATCTCGGATGAGTATGCCTTCTCTTTCCTGCGAAGTCCCTTCCCAGGCTCGTGAAAATGGGCTGAGTTTTTGAATAGATGGGTGCAAAGACGGAGAGCTGTGTTTGTGGGCCGCCCCCTCTGTGGAACCTCATGCTGGCTTCTCACTGGAAGGCCTTGCCTATTTTATGCCTTCGTCTTTCTTCTACACCCCCCCTTCTCAATCTGTTCTGACCACACGAGTTTGATTGCTCCTCTTAGACTACATCAAGCAAGCTCCTGCTCCAGGGCGTTGCCTTCAGTCATTCTCTCTGCCTGGAAGTCTGTTGTCTCAGATATTCTTTTTTTTTTTTTTTTTTTTTTTT
>NW_007255412.1:310045-331603 GCF_000164805.1 Carlito syrichta | reverse complement strand
TCAGGCAGTCCACTCACCTCAGCCTCCCAAAGGCGCGGGATTACAGGCTGAGCCACTGAGCCCGGCTTGTCTCAGATATTCATTTGGCCAGTTACCGTACCTTCTCTAGGTTTTTGACACCTTACCTTTCAATGAGGCTTGCCCAAACAGTGTACTTTAGTACTATAAATGGCCCTCCACCAATATCACCTCAGCAGTCAAGGGTCAAGTTCACCTTGTGGGGTGTTTTTTAATTTTTAATTTTATATATGTGGGGTACAACTCAGGATTAGGTATGCAAATGTTCACTATGCAGATACCCCTGTTGATAAGGTGGTTTTTTTTTCTTTCTTCTTCTTTTCCAGAATACTTAGAGTTTTTTTGTTTGTTTGTTTGTTTGTTTGTTTAATTGGAGTCTCACTCTGTCACCCAGGCTGGAGTGCAGTGGCACACTCATCGCCATCCCAGCATCGACCTGCTGGGCTCCAGTGTTCCTTCCACCTCAGCATTCTAAGTAGCCAGAACTACAAGTGCATGTTACCATGCCCAGCTAATTTTTGATTTATTGTAGAGATGAGGTCTTGTTAAGTTGCCTGGGCTGGTCTCAAGCTCATGGACTCGGGCAATCCATTCACCTTGGCCTCCCAAAGTGTTAGGATTACAAACTAAGCCACTGAGCCCAACCCACTTACAGCTTTTTAAGAAACTACATTTGACATATTTATTGGCTGGCCTGAGCCCACGGGTCCGAGACCAGCCCAGAAAACTTGGCAAGACCTCATCTCTATAATAAATAAAAAATTAGCTGGCCGTGGTGGCGCATGCCTGTAGTTCCAGCTACTTGGAAGGCTGAGGCAGAAGGATCACCTAAGCCCAGCAGGTCGAGGCTCAGTAACCGTGAGCATGTCACTGCACTCCAGCCTGAGCGACAGAGTGAGACTCTAACTCACAAAAACAAAATAAAATAAAACAAAACAAAATATTTATTTATTTTATTTTAGAGACAGAGTCTTGCTCTGTCACCCAGACTGGTGTGCGGTGCCATGATCATAGCTCACTGCAACCCTGACTTCCTGGGCTCAAGCAGTCCTTGCATCTCAGCCACTTGAGTAACTGGGACTACAGGGACATACTGCTTATGCCTGGCTATTTTTAAAAAAAATTTTGTGTAGAAATGGAATCTCTCTATGTTGCCCAGACTGGTCTCAAACTCCAGAGCTCAAGCAATCCTCCCACCTTGGCCTCCCCAAATACTGGAATTACAGGCACAAGCCACTGTTCCTGGCATAACTTATTTATTATGCTTAGTATTTATCCTCTGTCTCCTTCTGTTAGCTTTTAAACTCCATAAAGGCAAGAGTTTGTTATATATATTTTTTCATGGGTGTATCCCAAACTCCCAGAGGAATGTCAAATTCATAGTAAGTACCTGTAATAGGTTGAATAGTGCCCTTCCTACCCCAAAAGATATGTTCACCTAGATCCAGTAAATGTGTTCTTATTTGGAAAAAAGGATCTTTGCATATAATTAAATTAAGGAGTCCAAGGTGAAACCTTCCTGGATTAGAATGGGCCCTAAATTCAATGACAATTTCTTACATGAGAAGAGAAGGGGAAACAGGCATAGAGACACAGGGAGAAGGCCATAAGAAGACAGGCAGGGATTGGAGCTAGGTAGAAGCTGGAAAAGGCAAAAACATATTCTTCCCTAGGGCCTTTGGAGGGAGTGTGGCCCTGTGACCCTCTTGATTTCAGAACTCTGGCCTCCAGAACTGTGAGGAAATAAATTTATGTTGTCTTATGCCACCAAGTTTGTGGTAATTTGTTTTAGAAGCGCCAGGAAAATAGTACAGTGCCCAATAAGCATTTGTTGAATGAGAAAATGCAAGCCTTGTTGACACTGATATGACCTCCATTTGAAATAAATCTTCTGCTTTTAATAGCTATCAGTGCCTGTGAGGATACGTGAACATGTCTGACATTGAAGAGATTTTTCAATTTTGGGAATGGTACATTTTTGCAATAGAAACCTAAGCTTCCTGAATATTTTCACTCACTACACTTAAAACCTTAAGGCCCAACTTAACCCCCAAATTACTGCTTCTACTATAAGCCTGCCAATAGCATATGGAGAATGAATTCACAAACTATTTGTTCTTCAGACAGTGGATGGGAACCCCTATTGGTCTTTATCCGTAAAGTATCCCTGGGTCATTTCCCTGTTTTATCCTGAGTCCCTCCTGCTGTATTTAAGCTAATTCTCAGTAATTGTGTCTTTGAAGGAGCCAGGCACAGGCATCTATGTAATCGCCCTTCGTATACTTGACAAGGGTTATTCTGTCTCCCCCAGGCCCAGTCTTGGTGCATGCTGAGTTTGTGATGCAGTGTGGTACTAACTATCGGGTTCCTTGTAGGAGATGGAAGGTAAATCAAATTGAAAACACCCTTCCTGTGTAGTGCATCTTCCAAATGTCCTCAGGTCTCTATTACATCTTCTGGAGGCTGCCAGATTCTCTGTGGGACAAGAGAAGCTGGAGCAGCTTCTCTGTAGCGACAGAAGGTGCCATTAGCAGAAATACATCATCTCCCAGTGGTGTTAGCAACAGCAGAGTCCTGATCATGTCCATTCTTTTTGCCAGAGTGAGGAGAGAGTCCTCAGAGGCAGGGGCTGCTGGTAACAGAGCCTCCATCATTCTAAAATATCCCGGAGTCCCAGAGCAGCTATTTCTGCCTGGACGCAACGAAAGCTTCACAGAGCTTATTTCAGGCATTGATCTTTCACAAAAGCCTCCTTGCTTCCTAGATTCCAGGCCTTGTCTCACAGGGGGAGGGGAAGGTAGAGGCCTGCACATGGCTGATCAGTTGCCTTGGCTTGACTGGATCACCCCTTCCAGGTGTTGCTCATTAGATCTCCTGTCAAGGGAAATCTATTCACTCAGAGCAATGGTTCTCAAACTGCAGTTTACAGAGCTTGGTAAAACAGGTTTCTGGGCCCCACCCCTACAGTTTGGGATTTAGTAGGTCTAGGCTGGGGCCTGAGAGTTTGCATTATTCACAAGTTCCCAGGTGATGTGATGCTGCTGACTCAGGAACCACGTCTGAGAACCACCGGTTTAGGTACAGAGAAATGATGTTTTCCTGTTGTGTTCCACCTAGTCTTGGCCCCAGTTCTCCTACTCAAGCCAGTTTGAGTATTTGGGGGTTGGGCCCGGGTCTGTCTCACTCTGTTTCTAGAATGCAGTAAAATCAGATCTTGATTCTACGTCACCCATCTGTGCTAATTACCTCTGTCTCCCAGGAGCAACCTTTCTCCATGGCTTCAGTTCTGTCTCTGTTAGTGCTGTTTCCTCCCCTTGGCCCTTCAGCCCTAGGGGTGCTAAGAGCTTCCCCCTTTTGCTGGTCCCTGGGTGCCTCGACAGACCTGTGTGTCTCCTCTGACCCTGCTCTTTAATAGACCATTCTTTAACATTTTCATTTGAACCATATGTGTTGAATTCTAGTTCCTGCTGGTACCCTGTTCTCAGATATTTCTTTCCTTGGGGGAAAAGAGTCTTCTAGACAGACTAAGCCAGAATCATTCTTTATCTCAAGAGCAGTCTTGTCACCTACAGTAGAAGATAGAATTACTGTAGAGTCTAAAATAAATTGGGGAAGAAGTATATACCAAATGGAAATATGGCAGGTTTATCCTTACCTGTTTCAAGCTTGGGGAAATACCAGCCTCTAAATGTCTCATCACTAGAGACTGGGAAGGTAGAAGGCCTGCTTGCAGCCTGGGGAAGGTGTCCTTAGTAATTGGGTCTCTGATCCAACTGATTGGTCACCAAATCTGTCATCATAGTGTCACTGGGGCCCATACCCTGGGCTCAACCCTGCTATAGGTGCTTCCATGACCTGACTAGATGTCTCTGGAGTTGGGCTTTTGGGGGGATTTCATTTATACACTATGCATGTGTGTAATGTGAAACAACCATCAATTTTCAAATCAGAAAGCTATCTAGAAAACAGACTAGGGTAAACAGATTAATGTTCCATTTGGTTGTGCATGGGTATGTGTATACATAAACACCCCTATATACATCATTAGAGAAAAGAGGAAAATCACTCAGATGTTAATCATATTTGTCTCTGGGTACTGTAACTGTAGAATTTTTTTTTTTAATACTTGTCTGTGTTTTCTATTTTTCTTTAATGAAATTGTTTTGTTATTGCAAAGAAAATGTCAAGTGTGGTATAGGAAATAGAGCTCAGTGTCTTGCCCTCCCTGCATAGCATCTATCCAAATCCTGCTTAATCTACCACACAGCTCAGGTTCTGCCTCCTCCAGGAAGCTTTCCCTGACCAGTCCCTTGTCCCTCTATCTTGGAAGTATTCTTGCTGAGTTGTTGTTCTTAAATTAAGTATGTTTGTCTTATTTCTCCAAGTGGACTGTGAATTATATAAATATAACAGATATGTTTTTTATATTTTCCTCGTTTCCCAGAAGGCTGAGTGTAGCTAAGCACATTGTAGACACTTATTGGTCGATGGGCAACACATTCCTAAAAGGACAGAAGTGAAAATGTGAAAAACAGACCGAAGTGCCATCTTCTTATCCAGATGCCCCATCTTGTCACTAACCTTGGTTGTAGCCATCGCCCACTAAAAGGTCAAGAGTCCAGCTTAATGTCAGTGCTGCGAGGCCTGAGAGCACATATCCTGGATGACCAGCAGGCCCAGTTGTGAGCTAGTTCTTCCCTCCTTCCAAAGTGTTGAGCACTTTGCATCAAGACTGAGGAAGACATCTAATGCCCTTAACAGCATCAGTGACAAGGCCTCCGTACTTGTTGGCCACCTTTTGGTCTGCTGATAAACGTTCACTCCATCCCCAAGAGAAATCTTCTCTTCCAGAAATATACAGCAAAATCAATCAAGTCTTCCTCCTAGCTAAGACTAGCTCCTCCACCCATGTGATGGATGCCATCAATTTCTTTCCCCTCTGGGGAAAGCAGAGTCATTTTTTCCTTCTTTATCTTGCATAGTCAATGCTCCCTCACAACACAATCTTTCCCATCAGATTTTAAGAACTCTGTCTTCTTGTTTTAAACACACAAACAACCAGTTTACCGGAGGTCCTCTTCAGCCTTTTCTCTTTTCTCCTTAGTATCAAACTTTTCAAAAGATTTGTCTGTTGCCATACTCTGCAATTCTTTACCCTCAACTTACTTAGCAACTCACTCCAGTTGGGATCAGTGTGGATTTTGACCTCATTATTCTGCCATTACCTTAAATTCCCTCCATGTTGACAAATCCAATGGATCTTTCAGTGCATATCTTTTCTTTCTTCTTTGTCTTCTTTTTTTTTTGAGTTGGGGTCTGACTCTGTTGTCCAAGCTGGAGTGCAGTGGCACAATCACAGCTCACAGCAGCCTTTACCTCCTGGGCTTTCGTCATCCTTTTATATCAGCCCCCCATGTAGCTGGGTCTACAGGCATGTACCACCACACCTGGCTAATTTTTAAAAATATTTTTTTGTAAAGATGGAGTCTTACTGTGTTGCCCAGGCTGGTCTCAGACAATTGCTGGGCTCAAGCAATTCTTCAGCCTCAGCCCCCCAAAGCACACCTGGCCTAGTATATATCTTACTTGGCCTTTTGTCAGTACTAGAAACCATTGTTCCCTCTTTCTTTTTGAAACACTATCTTTCCTTGACTTCTGTGACCTATATGGCTTTCTGATCACCTCCCTGGTCACTCTTACACCATCTCTGTCCAGATTTGTCTACATTCACCCAGCAAATAAATGTTGAAATGCCTCAAGGATGAGCCAAGGACCTCTCTTCTTCTAGTCTATACTTTCTTTCTTCGAAGTCTCATTCATATCCATAGTTTTGGCTAACACCTGTATGCACTCAGGGTTTTGTCTCTGAGTTTCAGAGAAGTATTTGACTTACATCTCAGATACCTCAAAGGTCCTTCCCATCACTCATGTGTACAGCTGGTCCTCCTTCAGGGACCTCTGAGACCTCAGTGAATGGTACTGTCATCCCTGCAGGTATGCAAGTCAGAAACCTGAATTGACTAATACGTCTCACATTGCACTAGCCATACTCTCTTACCATTTCTCAAAGTCATTCACGCTCATTGTTCGCCATTATAACCCTAGGTCGAACCATATCATGTTTGTGGCTTTCATTTTTTTTAGATTCTGGATTATTATTATATCCCCCAAACTAGCCTATCTCCATCAGATTTTGACCCCTTACAGTTTACTCTGGTCCCTTCAACAGATCTTTGCAAAATACAAACAAATCAGGTCATTTTCCTGCCTTAAATCTTACTTTATACTAGCCTAGTCTTGCTTTTAGGGTAAAGACCATATTCCCAAACATGGCCTGTACTTTTTCTTGCATCACCTTGCCCTACTTTTTACTCCCCAGCTCCATCTTTTACCATCAATATCCCTCACATACACACCTGCCCCCCCATATACAATGACCTTTTTTTAGCCTTTCTTGTCATTCTTCATTAACCATGAGCCTTTGCTTGTGACTTTTTTCTCTGCCTGCAACACTTGAAATCCCTTCTCTTAGTAACCTAGTTAACTCTGCTCATCTCATCCTCCAGTTCTTAGCTCATGTTGTCCCTTTCTAGGACAGCCTTTCTCCAAGACAAGACCAGATCCTGCTATGATATGGATCCTTAAAGCAGCCTGTACCTCTCTTTCCTAGCCCTTGTTGCCTTTGCAGTTTAACATCTTCAAGTATTACTCTGTTTCTCTGCTTCCTTAAATAATCTTTAAGCTCCCCAGGACAGAGACCATATCTTTTTGTGCTTATCATTATATCCTCAGTACTCAGCATAATGCTTGGACCACAATACATAATACACATCTACTGGATGATTAGAAGACTGTGGAAGAGGAAAATGAAATCAGTGACACTGGTCACAAAATTGGGGCAGAGCAAGCCACCACACCTAAATGCTCAAACCCCAACTCACCAAGTTAGAACCAAGAAAGTTCATTTGAAAGTCATGTTTCAGGCATCCAGCATAAATTATATGCAGTTGTGCAAACATGTCAAAGTTTAGTAAATTGAATTTGTTTAATGTAAACAACTTTTGACCAAAATAATAACACAGCTTTAGAAAAAGACATTAGGTACCCACTTTTGAAGAGTTTGTATAATTTAACACACAAGAAAACTTTACTGTAATTATATGCAGACGTATACAAAGGATAAATGTTATTTACTTGCTCCAACCTCCATAAAATAAACCTCCAACCATGCTTCAGCTTGCTGCATTAATCCTAATTTAGAAATCACCCCTGCCTAAATGGCGAGGTCTCTGTAGGCTCTCATCTTTTCGTCGTGTCAAAATTAGCCACTTAAATTAGAACCACGTTGGGAGCGTAGGTGACACCAACGTTGTGGCACCAGTCCGGGGAGCACTTAAAAGTGGCCACCTGAAGTTGATTAAAACCTTACCTGTCAAACCCAGTACGGCTACATTTGAAAATCTTTAATGTAATTAAGAGAAGCACATTATGGGAGGTCAAGTGACTTTCTTTTTGAATTCCACTTCTAATCTGTCGTCAAATGGATGGAAATTGCCGGCCGGGGGAGTTAATGAAAGCTGCATGAGCGAGCACGCGGAGGGGAGGAGGGGTGGGCAGCCTGGAGGAGCTGGGGCGGGAGGGCCAGATGGGGGCTCTGTCTCCTTGCAGCAGTGAGGAATGAGTCTGGGAGCCCCACAAAGCACCCTCCCTTCTGCCAGGAGGCTCTGGGTGGGGGGTTCGCTCAGCCCTGTCTGTCTGAGCACACGGGGCGTGCAGGATAAAGTAGGGGGCTTCTGCGCCGCTCCCTACTTATCGCTAAGTGAGATCTGTGGCCAGGACCGCGCCTGGGCAGAGTGGAGCCGGCGCCGGCCTTCGTCACCCTTCACTCAGAGCCTCCTGATTAACATCAGGGTTCAGCTAGCTTCTTGCAGGATCCCCCAAAGAGCAGGCGCGGAGGGGGGTACTTCCACCCAGAGCTTCAGCTGTCCAACTCCTGACCCCAGGCCCCTGGGGGAAGGTCTCCAGGGTGGGAACCTTCAGCTCCTTGGATCTGAGGAAGATCCAGGAGACTTGGGTATGCTCTGGGCACTTGGGTTCCTGGCCTACTAAACCCATCTCTAGCTGCAGTGTCCCGCTGCAGAGACCCCAGTGCTCTTTTAGTGCCAGAATGCTGCCTTTTGGAGATTAAATTACTTATTGTTTTGCTGTGTGTTTGCTATGTGTTTTAGCCTGAGGGTGCTGTTGACAGAAGGCAGAGTTTCCCCCCTCTGGTTGCTGTTTCCCTCTTCTTTTTATTTTTCTTTTCTTTTTCTTCATCTTTCTTTCCCTCTCATTTGTCTACATTACAGAGGTATCTGTGTTTGAAAAAGGATTACATCAGTGAGAGTGTTGCCACTTAAGATTTGCCCTCTTCCTTGGAAACTGACATGAGAATAAACAACACATTAAGTCTTTGTAGGGCACTGGTAACAGAAGCTTCCAAACCAGAGGACTTAACCTCCTTAACCCAGGCCTTTCCCCTTTGACTTTCTCCTACAAACCTCCAGTATGGGCAGAATACATCCGTGGAGAGAAAAGAGTTTTACGTTTTCTAGTTTGGAAATATCTCCAATACTCCATGGAAAAGATGGGGTGTCTTCTGTAGGGGGCAGTATTACGAGTTATTTGTAACAGAATGGAAAATCTAGACCAAATTGAAATACTCAGAAGTTTCTCACAGTGTCTTAGAAGATAAGATTTCTCCCAAAGGATCAACTCTTGTTACTAGAATTGTGTGGATGGGTGGCGGACACAATTGGGGGCATGGGATGCTGGGGGACAAGGCATTTATTAAACGACCCTCTAGAGACTTCTTCACTGGTCCTGAATTTCCTTGGACTTGGAGGATTTTCAGTCACTGCCCCATATGAAAAATGGAAGAGATGAATGAGAGGAAAGAAGAGGAGAAGGGAAAAATCAACCCGAGAGTGATTTAAAATAAGAACAGAACATTGGTGGAAGTCATTTTCCAAGGGTCCTCCCTTCCTGCTGTGTTGCTCTTTCTTGACCAATGAAAAGCCTCCTTTCTTATCTTTCATTTCTTATCCATAACAGAAAGGATAGTGTTTTTGAAATTGAGATGTGTCTCCAGGTAAAAGCCACCCCAGGGCAGTGGCAAGGGAAGCTGCTGTCCCCAACCCCCACTCAACTCTCACAAGTTCACAGGTAAAAGTGAGAAGTTACTCTGGGTTTCTCTTCTGAAGAAAGCTGTCTGCTCACCATGGCAACCTTTTCCTGGGGTCTCTGGCTGTCAAGAACGGGGTGCAAAGTTCACAGAGCTCAGCATTGTGTCCTCCCTTCTTGTCCTTTTTTTCCTGAAGGGATCGAGGCTGGTTTGCAGCACTATTTAAAGCGAATATGCCAAATGAAAAGTTCCTCGTTTTAAGTTGGTGCTTATACAAAGCTGCTTTGTGGTTTTTTTCGGCCTGTCAGACTTGTCAGGCCTAGTAAGAAAAAGTATATTGTTTCCAGCACTTGGATTCCTTTCTCCCTGACATCTGCCACTCTGTAAAGATGATAAATTCCTGCCTCATTAGCCAAGGGTGTGGGATTACAGGCTGACAACACATTAATCACCAGCCTCTGTGGCAGGCTGACTAGCAATAGGCATTGTTAACAAAACTTTTCTAATATGTCACTCTTCTCTATGACAGCCTGTAATCAATCATTGTGATTGACGGCGCTGATAGATTACACTATTTATACTTTGTGTAATGAAAGATAGTGTTTCCACCTACTGTCATTTCTGGGCTAGTGGTGGAGGATCAGTGAATGGAAACAAACATAACAACAGGGCAAGCCCTCACCCCCCAAAATCTCCGTAGAACAACTCTACCTTCCCAAGTCCCGGGCCTGGCCTCCAGCTTTAGAAATGAAAAAGGCCCCATGGTGGAACTTTGGCAATTATTCTGGGATGTGGGGTAGTAGCAAGGGCACCCGGAAGGACAGAGGTAATTTGGATTTTCACAGAGACAGCTCTTTGCAACGGATAATGTCCCAGGTATTGATAGGTCAAGTTTACACAGGTAGAAGATTCCCCAAGCAGCCCTTTTCCTTCCCTCATCAGCTTACGTGTGTGCAGCTGAGCATTCAGCGTCTCCTCCCCTGCCAGATGAGAGATGATTTAGATGTTGATAAAATATTTGTTCTTTCCTGGCTCTGAGGGCAAATATTATCCTTGTTTCCCATAATCGTACGGCGCTGCAAAAGTCAACAGCACCCAGAGCAAGTACAAAAGCAACACTTGGAGAGAAGCCCTTTGCTGAAGGCCTTTGCCAGGACTTGCTTTTCCCCTTTGAAGCTCAGAAAGTTGCAAATAGGATACGAATGAATCAGCTGAGCTCAAGTGTGTTCTGACTGTCACATACTGGGTATTTGGGGAGGGTCTTTTTAGTCATTTTTTATTTTGGTCCGGAAAGAATTCATAAAGGATACGGGCTATTTTTTGACTTGCTTGAAGCTATGGTTTTGATAAAGTGGCAAGTGAAGATGACCCTAGGCTGCCATCCTGAGAGACCGTGCCTTTCCCTGTGGTGGGGCCATTTTCCAGCCAATCATGCCACAAATGCCTATTTCGGTGATTCACTTTTTATATGATTTTTTTGTTGCATTTTCCTTGGTCTGATTAAATACAAGAAAATACTCCTTTGTTAGTTCTTTAAGGTGGTTAGAGAGATTGCTCATATATATAAATCTTCATGTGACTCCTCAGTATAGGTATACATCTGCGATTCCCAGCCTTCCCATTAAGCACATTTTTTATCTTCATGTCTCTGAATCATGTGTGGGTTGGTGAGGCTGAAAGAGAAGAGCCAAGAGGAAGCAAAGAATTGTTCTCTTCCTGAACATTGTGGTGTTGATAGGTATCGGACACTTCAGGTCGCCCTGCCAGTTGGCAAAGCAAAAGGAACTTGAGACCTACCCCTAGTGAAACTGCTTCAGAGGAGGATGAGACAAGAGGAGGTGTGGGGAGCCAGGGAGCTAAACTTTAATCTCTCTGTGAAGTTTGAGTGAGCCCAGGATGATTAATGAGAGAGCAGACCATCTGATTAAGCCCCTCCGTGTCATAGGACATGATTAGTAGGTGACAGAGACAGTAACAGTATCCAGCCAAACCCTTGTTTCTTTCACGGCTCCGGCTGTTATATGATTAATGTCCCCAAGGGCTATCTTGGGGTCAGGCAGGGGAACCTGTCAGAACAGGTGGAAGTGACAAAATGGGCAGAAACTCCTTAGGGGGGACGAGAGTGGTGAGGGAGAGAATGGAGGGGGCAGGGCGGCCAGATGGAGCCTGCGACCTTTCTCTCTGATCCAAGCAGGCACAGAGAGCATCGTGGGAATGGAAACGAGGAAGAATCACAAAACTACAGATGTTTCCCCGGTCCTCAATGCATCAAGTACTGCCAGCTTGGACTTGTGGGAAGCACAGTGCGACATGGCGTGTTATCACTCATGGTTTATGTTCTGAGATGGGATGGGATGGGAGGGGAGGGGATGGGATGGGAAGGGATGGGATGGGGCCACTGTGGACCCTGCGGATATTAATGTAAGATACCCACACCTGTGCCTGTATAGGCATGTGTCTTCATGCGGATACAAGTGCTCCATTCTGCAGGGGATTAAGTACACATCAAATGAGTAGAGCTGACGTTTCAATTTACTGCTTTCTGGGACCAATACCTATAAACTATATTGAATGCTCTACTTAGAAAGATATCATGGTAGGTTAACATAGGTTTACAGACAAACTGCAGTATAGATTTTTAGACCTAAAGTGAATAATAGAAATCTCTAATTCAGGTGACCCAGATTACAGGTGAGAAAACTGAGGTCCAGAGAAGGTAAATTACCTGCCTGATGGAAGTCAAGACTAGCAACCCAGGCTTCCTGCTCCCAGTTTTATATAACAAACTCTTGATTAGTCAGTTGACAAGAAGCTCAGAGCTTTTTATTAGATATGATTTCTGCAGCAAGACTTTGGTCTTTACTCTTCTTGCCTTTCCTGGAAGCACTTTGACCTGCAGGTAAAAGGTTCAAACCTCAGTTGAAATGAAGTCTTGATGAGTCCTCTTGGGCTAGCAGTCTTCCCAGATATCAACTTGGAGAGAAGACTATGCTCTTAAGGCAGCCATCTAGATTAGCACGGTTCCTGAGGGAGACCATTTTTGACATTAAACAGAAACTGAATTGTGTTGGGTTTCATCTGGCAAGTCTGGCTCCTCTTCTTCCATCTCTGATGGCCTGTGTGTTCATTACCCACATTCAAGAGTCATTCCAAGGCTGCAAGGTGGTCTTGTAGAACGTCCATCTTCAACCATTTTGCAGGAGGCTGTTGAGGTGCCAGGTTCCCTCTTTTATACACATCTCTTCGATAACTCTTGCTCTTGTGTCCACACAGTAATCAAAGTATCTGCATTAGAGCTTGGGCTGGATAGTGATCAGCACCCTGCATCTGCTTGATCCCAATGCAGGAGTTTAAGGTTGGAAATCTTTGCAAGACAGGAAAATGATTACCTTGCAGCATAGTTTTGTCCATACAAACAGTACATATTCTTCAGTGAGTCATGACTGTGGCCTTAATAGCAAAGCCACACTCAGCATCATGATCACAAAGGAAGGAAAATGAAGAATGAAGATTGTATTGGATTTTACTTGATTATGTCAGTGAGGGAATAGGTTGAATAAGAGACCCAACCAGAACATGTTGATTCCTCTGTCTCCCAGAAGTGGTTGATTATGTAGCATTTTGATGTTGATGATCCTTAAGTAGCTCTTCTTGTTGTGGGACAAAACTCTGCCCCACTTGAGGGACAATAAAACCTTCCAAGAGTTATTACAGTCTCCAGGGCAGCTTTATAGAACAGGCAAACCCTCCTAGAGATGACTTCTCCCCAGGCTACAATTCTACAGCGTAGACTTTGGGGGATCAATTATGGATAAATAAATGTGCATTAGCTTCAGAGTTCTGGTATATGATTTCTGCCATGAGTTTCACCTCATCATCATACAGTCTTACCAGGCCAACCAGAGAGTGATCTGGAGCTTTAAGAATTGTCACTTAAATACTGGCTCCTGTGGTCTTTGAGTGAACCATACAAAACACAACCCAGCTGAGACTGAGCTCCTTCCACAGTCAAAGGGAATCATTCAGTTTCTATGAACTGATAGAAAAATTGGACCAAACTTTGGAAGACTGACACAAGAGGCTGCTTAGCCTTTATTAGTATCCAGGCAGAGGTTCTGCTGTGGTGCAATGATGTTGATGGAATGGTGATGTGTTTTAGTACAGAGTTAATTGGTTGTCTTGGTGGATCATGAAGTTCTTATACCTTTCTCCTGTTGCTATATAGGTTGAGATGCCAATAAATCAGCCTTTCATGACCTACAAAAACAAGCCATCTTTCTCAAGGTTTTCTCTGTGCAGATTCCTTTATGGTGAAGACTTCATGGTAGAGCCAGAGTGCTGTAGAGGTGGCTCTCAGCTGTGCTGTTTTTAGGTCCTGAAGATATTTTGGGGTCTCACCATGACCCACTGGTAAAATTTGGGAGTCATTTTATGAGCAAGGCCATAAGCAAATGGTGACTAACAATAAAGTGCTAAAGTTTGTGAATGATGTACACTCAAGTAACTTAGAGCAGATTCCTATCACCTGCTTTTCTCTATAATTTCCTTAGCAAGGAGAGAGGAGTGGAGTTAATTACCTAAGGGAGAATGGCATCTCACCTTAAGGGAGCCCGTGGGAATGGGTTGGGCTCAATAAAATCATCCATAAGCACTTGGGTAGAGAAATGTTTGAGAGCTACTATATTAAGATGTAGTGTGCTAATGTTATTACCTAGCCAGAATGTGTGACAAATAGTTTAATGAAGAACAGCAAATATTCTGGATGGCAGATATTTCTTTACTTAAAGGCAAAGATGAGCTATATTTAAAATTCAGGAAATGCAAACTTAGGTTCATTAGAGGCTAACGCATATGCAAGATTCTGCCCTTTCATGAAAGATGAAAACATAAGAAGAATTTAAAGTGCTGGAGACATTCACTAACCTTGCAGGAGAAGATCATTCTGTGGCACCATTAGCCTGGACTTCCATCCTAGGATGCCAAGCCCTCTTATTCCCTTTTAGATTAAAAAACGTTATAATCATATCTTTTCTATCCTGCTATTTAATTTTTGGAGACTTTCTGAAAATGAATTCTTTTTGTGTGTGTTTGTTTAAAGAAAGTAGCCCAGAAAAATCAGCCTGTGTAAATACACTTTTTCTTTTTGTAGTTTGGAACTTGAGGCAAATGAAGGTCTCCCTGGTGCCCTGGTAGCTGCAGTCCCTCTTTTAGCATTTTTTCAAAGGGCACAGGCCAATCTGCCCATAATGAGCTTGGAAAGTGAGGATGAAGTTCCTGATAATATGACACAAATTTCTTTACTTTTGCTCCTTATTTCATCTTAATTAGTCCCTGTAGAAAGGATTGATTTTTGAGAGGCTTGTAGTGAACATCTGTTGGTATTCCTGGGGTCATTCTTAGCCTGTCCTGTGTTTGACATTTCTTGTAAAAGAGGAGGCATTTGTTCATATTGACATTAGCTGCCTCTGTATCTCTCGGTGGTACAGATGGTCTGTGAATAAAGACATCAAGCTAATAGGCAAGATGACAAGCTTCAATAGAGCCGGGGCTCCTCACACTTAAATGGCATGGCAGCATAGATTGCTTCTGCTGCTGAGGCTGGGGTCTGTGGATAGCAAAGCATATGGAATAAGTTAAAAATAAGAGGGTCCTGGAAAATGACTAGAAATCTCTCCCTGAAACTATAAGGGCTTTTATTATTGTTGTTGTTGTTATTATTATTATTGGTCCATATTGTATGTCAAGCTTTCAAGACATGCAGGGTCAGGGAAAGAGTGCAGAAACTGATTTTCTGCCTGTCCTGTGACCATACATTTCCCTCCCTGGAACTGGCCATGCTAACCTAAGAAGGGAGCTATTGTTCTCACTTTCTAGGTGAAGTATGTCCGTGCTCCTGCTTCCATCAAAGGACAGTCACTCTCAAGACTAGAGGCTGATGCTCCCCACCCCCATGAAATTATATTTTCCCAGGGGACTTTTAGGAAAGCAGCACTTTGGAACCTTGTGATTCTGTTGATTCCTGAGGTTCTGGGCTTTCTCCCAAATGCACATCCCAGTTTGTTATGATAATTCATCATGACTTTGGCATACATATATTCATCTCAATTTAAGTCCATTTATATTTTAATCATGAACCACCTATTAAGACAGAGAAGTTTGTCAGTTGACTCTTTCCAGTGAGAAATGCCACATCTTACATTACCTTGTTCAAGTCTAAAGAGGAGCTTCCCAGTTCTGGTGTTAGGTGGATAACAGCCTCAGGTCTTTTTTTCAGTGGCTGTTGTATCCTTGCAGTTTCTATCTTCTCGGGTGCTAGAATTCTCACATTGTCTATCTATCTTCATTATACCAGTCCCCCTTGACTCAAGTACATGAATAGCCTTTCTTGTCTTTTCCTTGACTGGCTTTATGTCTACTACACCTTCTTTGTTTTCCATTTGTACATGTTTCTATTGGTGACATGTTTGTGTGTATGTGTTGATTTTTAATTTTCATACCCTAACTTGTTTTATGATTGGACGTAGCTTGTAAGAATAAAAACTATAAAACAACAACAAAAATAGGACCTCACCAGTACAATGGAAAATATTCAAAAAGCTGATGATAACAGAGAAAATGCTTTTCTATAATACGAATACTAAAGCAGTACATGAAGTTCCTCATGGGTTGTTGTAGAAAATTATTTTGAGCATGTACATACAAAGGACTTGCACTGAGACTGGGTAGGTAGATAAAAACATAAATCATTGCTTGTCTGATTGTTCTTTCTTTATCTGAGGCATCAGTTGATATTGAGATTTTAGTATGTGTTCCGCACTCCATCTACTTATAGGATTTTGACTTGCCAGCTCCAGTAAATGAATTATGTTCTTGGGAGAGACTTACCTAGAAGAAGGAGGAGTTATTAAGGAAAAGGCAATGGAGAGAGAACAGAAATGAGTGTAAAGAAAGAGAAAGGAGAGGAGAAGGGAGTCCTCTAATTAGCCTGGATAATGGTAAGATTAATGAGATGCTGTCGTTAACGAGGCAATTATCTGGCAGAAGTATTTCCAGCCCACCTCTGTGGGCTTGAGGCACCATTATGAGAAGCTGAATCAGATATTTAAGAAGGGAGAATTAGGCTTCCCAAAGATTGAGGCCAGGAAACAATCAACACACAATTGCCTAGAATCTGTTTAATGCAGGTCAGATGGGGACATGGCCCTGTCTTGGTTTCTGCATTGGGACTATGTCCTGGCTTCGTGTTTCAGCTCTCCTGACTCCGGAGTGGGTTGTCATGAAATGAAAAGAACCTTCTCCTCTTACTTCATCCCCCACGCCAACGTGTTTTTTGCTTCTCAGTCATTGTGAGTAGTCATTGGTCCTGTTTTTCTCATTATATTCAACTCCCCTCTATGTGGATCTATCTACATCTTTTATTCGTTTTTTCAGACTGTAACCACCCTAATGATGGGAATCAGTGTCTTTTGTATTATTTTAGGAGCTTCTCAAAGGAAACCATTATTTATCTCTTCTTTTCTCCTCTAAATCCAACTATGGTTCCCATTGGAAATCCTGCATTCCTTCATTCTACAAATACTTATAAAGACCTAGTATGTACCAGGTACTTTTCTAGGCACTGTAGATATAGCAATGAACAGAGACTGAGTTTCTGCCCAGGGAGCTTACATTCTGGGTGGAGGAGGTAAGAGAGAGCGATAATGAGAAGATATATAAATATGTGTTAAGCAGTGTGCCACAGACAGGTTGTGGGAGATTGTGCTATTACATACAAGGTGGTCAGTGGTGGCCTTTCTGAGGTGACATTTGATACCATATGACATAAAATTATTTGGGCAGGTGGATGAGAATTCCAGGCAGAGGGAGAACAGTAAGTGTATCTTCTCTAGTCTCTGGTATCTCCAAGGGAGTGTGAGTCCAGGAGCAGCATCCCAAGGGGCTCAGAGATACCAGATCATCTTACATCTCAGAATCAGATGCTCCAACATCTGCTGTTGCAGATTGTCTCTTGCTTGGGCTGTGTCCAAGCTTGGTTGGCACCAGCAGTCCTTTTTAACCCATCAGCACCTTCTGGTGTCTTCCTTCTCCTGCCTGTCTGTGGGGCTTTTTAGGACTCTGGAACTAGGCGGTCTGAATTCAGATGTCTCTGTCACCTGATAGCTATGTAGCATTAGTGAGGTTATTTAACATCTTTGTGTCTCTGTGTATCCTCATCTGTAAAACATAAAAATTGCCCCAGCTAAGATTAAATGAGTTCATACATGAAAATGATTAGAATATAATCTGCACATAATAAGTGCTATACACATGTTAGCTGCTATTATTGTTGTTATTGCTGCTAACTTGTTTTAGCAAACAAAAAATCTTTACTATAAAGCCAGTCTCCTCTTTGGAGCTGCTCACCTATAAAATCAGGGATGGAGTCGAACATGAATGTGAACTCTAAGATTTTGGGTCAGCCCTGGTTTTCTGGACTCTGTCCTGAGCCACACGAAGCACACCCCAACCCAAGGCTGTGAAGCTGATTTTGCACTTTAGACTATTTACCTCCCCTTGGTTCATGGAGACCAGTCTTTTCTCCTCAACTTTAAGTTCTTTCGGGGCAGGGATGAAGGTTTCACCTCTTTTATGGCTCTTTAATCATCTAGGATGACCCAAAGGGTGCCCAGGTATGGATGTTCTTACTCTGTGTATATAGGGGGTCCCAAAAAATACTGTCTACTAATGCTGTCTGCATGCAATCTTTTCATCAGTACAACTCTTCACTCGCCATGCTGTCTTCTGGTGGAGGTAGCATAGTGTGATGGCAACAGACCTTAGAATCAGAGTCTACGTGGTTTGGGCTTGAATTCTGCTGGCTCTGTGATTTTGGGGAGAATAATGATCCCCATCTTAATAGGAAGGGTTAACAAGTCAATACATGTAAAGCACTTAGAAAAGTACTCATGAGCAGTCTATAGGTATAAATCATTGATACTATTATTGTTGCTAATATTTTTTCAGTGTGTTTTATACATGTATGGATTCTAAAAGTCAGGCAGATTAGGACAGTCCTGTCTTCTCTGAAAGTATGACCTTGGAGGAGTTTTGTTTTGTTTTTTTTTCACTAAAAAGTGGGTGTGAAGCAGTATTCTGTGGTGTCTAAGAAGCTGGTGCTTATCAAGGTACAGGATCCTGGCTGAGGCCATTCTTGGCCTCAACTTTCTGTTACCTCCATGAATTGTAACTTTCTTAAAGATACTTTGTCATCTTCCTGTGTACCTCAAACTCTATCATATTAGGGGATCCAGCAAATATTTGCAGAATGAATTAATAACTGGTTGGAAGGGTGGGTAGATGGACGGACGGACGTGGGATGGACTGATGGATGAATGGGTGAGATATAAGCCTTTTATAGCTTATTATTATTAAAACTTCCAAGGAGGTGGGAGTCCTTTAGCTTGTTTCTTTCCCCAACCCTATCTTTTCCTCCCCACTCCACCTTTTGAACCTTGCCTTAATTCTTGCTTTCTTCTACCTGTTCTTCCTGAGCCACCACTCCCATGGTCTCTGGGCCCAGCCATGACACTCCATGTCTACTGTTGTCTCTTTATCATGAGCATAAAGTATCCCCCAGATCCCTTAAATTCCAAATCTAGAGCATTCACAGTGCAGTGACCCAGGTGAAGGGGTTTAGGATTTTACTCTCTTCATTTGATAACTATTCCTCAGGATGACCCAGAATCATTTGCTCAGGTGAGACGATGGGGTCCCCCTCCCTCACTTTGACATCCCCTGTATCACCAGATCATCTTGGCTGAAATTGATGCCGCCAGCACACAGGAAACTCACACCTTTTCTCAGGCTGCCTCTGTCTGCTCTACACTTACTGCTGTTTAAATGTCACCGCTATTGAACAAACAGTGGAGTAATGTGTCGGGAGAGCTAATGCTATATTTTGGTAAGTTCTTATCAAAATGCCTCTGGCAAGCTATTTGCCCTTGATAAAAAGAATCCTGTTCTTGCTGGCAAAACTCAATAGTAATTGTACCAGGCCACTCCTTAGGACTCAGATCCCTGTGGAAATCCTGAGTCCAGCCCCTTTGGCCACAGAATACCTGAAGTTTGGGTCAGTGCCCTCAGCACTAGCAAGGCTAAGTCGTTTAAATTCTTTTCAGATGACAACTGAGAAGGACTCGCTTTTGGGGCCTCAGTTTCACCATCTGGACAGTACACGTCCATGCTTTGCTAGCCCATTCCTTAAATAATCTCACTAACCATCTGTGGATATTTGCTCTGTGGGCAGTTTGTGAACAGCAGCTGGGGGCTGTCCGGTACTCATCATTTTTTGTCACAAAAGCAGGACTTGGGACCATATTGTCAGTGGAAAAATATGTGGCATAATCATTATTACTTGTAATATTTTTACTTAACCAAGAATATATTTCTAGGAAGTATTTTCTTTAATCAGTAACTTTAAGTAAAGGCTGAAACTCAAAGTGGATTCAGAATCTGGATTATTTTTCTGATTCAAATTATCTTTTTTTTTTTCTTTTGACCTTGGAAGAAGCAAATAGAATAGTATTTATTTCTCATTCCTTCCTCTGCAAATGCTTAATTGATTTTACTCATTTCAGCTGACCATGATAGAAAGTAGCAAACAGTTTCCACTTCTTCCTTCCTGTTAACACTTTTTTTTTTCAGAGGTGGAGTAGCTTAGACGGGTGACTGTCTTCTTGTGTTTGGCTATGTTGTGCATTGAGATTATTTGAAGGATTTTCATTTGTTAGAGACCTCTCTGTTTACTATCACTTTGTAATGAGGTGACCTCCTGTTCAGCTAAGTGCTGACATAATAGTGTTTTTGAGGACAACTTGCCATGTTTAAAGATGTATATTTGGGAGTTATATGTACTAATTAGATTTTGAATATCTTTTTTTCTCACTGTATTGCACCTGAAATGATGAAAGATTCTGTAGCAAAAATTATTAAGCCACTGATGGCTGAGTGGTTGACTGAAGTAAAATTGCCTACCATCTGTCAAAGCAGGAAACCAAAGTTCAAGGGAGATGGGGGAGGGGGGATCCCAAAAGGTGTAGGTCTCTCTCATAGGGGAGGATGGTATAATGGCTGGAAGGGACAGTCTGGGTTTCTGGTGTTCATACCCCATATCATGACCACATCCAGGCGGAAGGACAGCGCTTCAAGCAAGCCATCCCAAGATGAAACAGTCCCAGAGACCATGTTGACTTCCTCAGTTTCTGTGAAGGGGACATCTCTGTCCAGTCCCAAGGCTTCAACCCAGAATGTTGTGCTGTCCTACTTCTGTAGGCAATTCCTTCCCTTGCCATTGTTGGGTGAACCAATACAAAGTCCTGACTATATGTTTTTTGGGGTTTTTTTTGAGTTGAAGTCTCACTCTGTCGCCCAAACTTGAGTGCAGTGGCTGCTCCCGGCCACCACAGCCTCGACCTGCTGGGCTCCGGTGATCCTTCCGCCTCAGCCTTCCAAGTAGCCGGAATTATAGGAATGCGCTACCACACCTGGCTGATTTTTTGATTTATTGTAGAGATGAGGTCTCGCTGCCCAGGTGGGTCTCGAACCCTCGGGCTCAGGCAATCCACTCACCTCAGCCTCCCAAAGGTGCCGGATTACAGGCTGAGCCACTGAGCCTGGCTCTGACTATATGTTTTAACTTTACTTGGAGGCTTAAGCAAAGAAGGGAGAATATTAAAGCCTCTACTTGGAGAAGCCACCTGACTTTCCCATCTGTTCTTACATAGTTACAGAATGTAATACTGTGCAATGAAGGAGTGTTAAGACCTTTCATGAGTCTTGGGCATTCAAACTCCACACATGCACATACACGTGCAGGTTTGCAGAGAGGCAATGTCCTGACTAACAAATCCACAGACAACCCCTAAGATGGAGCTTTCACAAGAAAAAACAGCTCTATGATGTATTTGACCTCAAGACCATTGAGAATGTTCATGATGGAGCTGGCTTTTCCATTTGCCTCTGAACCAGTAGGAACTACTTGTTCCCTTCTTCCCACATCTTAAATTGAATGCCATCCTTATGCAATGATTTTGCCCTTTTTTTTTTTAAAGCAGGATTTATTGAGAGGACAGAAAAGGTCCCACAGTGGGAGGGGACCTGAGGGGGTTGCCCGATTTTACCTTTTTTGTTTTCATTCACAACTGCAGGTAATCCATAGGTATTCTGAATCCAGCAACCTCTGGGCATTTTTAAAAAAATTTTTAAATTTTTTATTTGAAAATTGTGGGATACAATTCAGGGTTAGGTATACAGATATTCATTATGAGGTTTATGAGGTATGCCCTGCCCCTTCCCCAGGCAGATTTCCACTACTGCCAATCCCACCTCCCCGCCCCCCT
>NW_007255412.1:274546-310025 GCF_000164805.1 Carlito syrichta | reverse complement strand
ACATGTGATACTCAGTTCTTTGTTTCTGTGAAGATCACTCAATATTATAGACTCTAAGTCCATCCATGTTGCTGCAAAGTTCATGATTTTGTTCTTCTTTATGGCTGCATAATAGTCCATTGTGTTTATGTACCACATACCCTGTGGTTGCTGGAATTACAGAGCTGCTAGTAGGATTCTTGCAGATAGCAAGAGGAATACTGCAAGGGAATATGGAGAAGAAAGAGTCCACTCATGGCTAGGGTCCTCCATCCTTGCCAATTATCTCACCTCTGTACGTTGCCTTACTCGCCCCTCTCTACACTTGGGCTTCTGTTTCTTAGTGTCTCTCCACTTCTGCCTCTGGTGTAGTCTTTATATCTTGCAATACGTTGTGTTCTTTTTGTTGCTCTCATGCAAGGTCCCATATACTACTGACCAGCCTATTGGAGGGGTTTCTTTTAGCTCAGGCTTTCCTCTGAGCCATTTAACTGTGGGCAGAAGTGTGGAGTTGCATGTTAAAAACCACAAGAGAGCTATGGTCATGACAGGCTCTCTGCATGGAATAAGAAAGGAACAATCTTGGACAAAAGGCTCTCAGCATTCTTCCTGATACCATTGCCAACCAAAAACCATCCTAAGCAGATTGTGCTGAAGACTGGCTACTCCTCAGACCAGTTACCTGGCTGAATATTTCACTGACATAGAGCCTAGGAAGCAGATTCTGACTTTCAGGCTCCTTGCTCATAAATCCAGCAATGTGGATACAAAATTGCTTGCTCATGTAGGAAATGCCAAGTGGATGCTCACTGTGCAGCCATTATGAGCACTGACATTTGTTGAGGGGGATGTCAGGATCCTGTTGTATACCTGCCTAACCTGAATTGCAGGTAGAAATAAGGTCATTTTTTTCACATTGGTGTTGCCAGGCAATCTTAATAAATATATTGTCTTGTTCTCTAAAACTAAATGCCATCTCAAAAATATGTGTATATGTGTGTGAATATAGCGTATACATGCATCAGTCCACACATACAGCAGACATGCTCTTAAACAACTGGTATTTCACCAGCCTGGTGTACTCACCAAGGTCTACCATCCTCCCATGAAACATGCTGGCTGATGCACATCACCCTGTATATGCACAGCTGGGCACTTCTGTTCCTACCAGGTGAACTACATGTTTACCAAGAGTCAGTTGAGTCTACTTCCAAACCTACTTTTGTTAGTTGTGTTTATGTTGTAATAATACAGTTTAATTAAATGTTATAAAACCAATGAAATGTGAGCATGCAGTTTTTTTTTTTTTTCATGAAAACTAATGTAGATGTTTTGGAAAGACTCAATGAAGTTTAGTTAAAAAAAATACAATCAACCAAGTGTGGACAAGGCAGCTGTAAAAGCTTGGGAGAAAAAAGAAAATAAAGTTCTAGAAGAAGTCTGCAATTAGATTGCCTTGCAGGAGTTTTTAAGTTCTGTTTCTCCTTTAAGGAAAACAAAACAGGAAATTTTAGAAGTTATATAGTAAGAATAGTTTGCACAAAATAGTCCATGCTAAGCTCCAGTCAACAATCTCATATGCAAAAGAAAAGGCCCAAGCCTGCATCAAAAGATCAAATTAATTTGATTCACATGATTTAAATTAAAATATTTAAGTATGAATGTAACATTTTAACCAGCTTAAAACAAAACAAAACAAACTAGCCAAGCAACTACTGACTCAGATCACAGCATATAAAGTGCTTCTGCTGTCTAAAATACTTGCCCATAAAATCAAAGTCTGGTAGTTATGTTAAGAGGAGAAAAGGGAGGACTGGCAAAGAAAAGAATTAATTCTCTAACAACGTGTGAGCATTGCTTTTTTCTTTTTCCATGGAACTCTGGTTCTAGATGGTAACAGGAAAAGCAGGCATTTTCATGGAGGTCTTTGTGGAGGAAAATGACGGATTTCAGGATCCCAGGGCAGCTCCAGAGTCTGCTGCTCCGCTCCCACTGCACGAAACACTGCCAGTGTTTCACTTACCTAGGGGAAGCACAGACAGAAAACTCTGAGCCTTGGATGTGGATGGAGGCAACCAAGAGCAGGAGGTTGAAGTTCTATCAGTGCTCTACAGGTTAAGGAAGTTGGAGGTGGCTGTGAGCCTGCTCAGGAATATGGCCCTGATGTCAGCCCATGCAGCTGTCTTGTCAACAAAGAGAGCTTCTAGTTACAGAAATTAAAAAGCAAACTTTGCTTTTGACTCAGAGAATGCATGGGAAGTGGCAGCTCCGTGAGAAAGGCCAGGTGCCACATGAGCTCAATGTAAAGCTATTCACTTGGCTTTACTGATGGAGATGATGGGTGTTTTTGCTCCCTGATGTGGGAAAGAAAAAAAACAACTTGCAGTGAAATCCATCCCTGAAGCCTGCCCATCATGAAGATGCCCAGAGGCTCTAGAGAGACCTTGGAGCAGTCTCTGGGGGTAGCACGCCCCAGAGTACAGGTCAGGGGCTCTGTGTTGCTGACATGATTCTTCACTGTCTAGCCCAGGGCCCATCAGAAGGCACTTATTAAAGATGGGTGAGTGTTGGGCAGGATGTATTTTGTACAACACAAACTTACTTACAAGAGAACCTCCTCTCTGTTCCAAGGAGCAGCTACTGTAGTCTCACATCTGTGAGGGATACCCAGTGACATCCAATTGGAGACTCATTTATCCTAAGTAAAATAAACTCTCCATTGCAAATATGAAAGTGAGAAACAACTTAAATATAATTTTAAAAATACGAGTGGTTCTCAGCATCTTCTACCCCTTGTGGTTCTCTCCTCCTTTAAACACCTCTAGGTATCCCCTCGGAAGGTGATTCTGTTCTCAGGAATCATTCCCGTGTGCTTCCTAACCAACGTCAGTGATGTCAGGGCCACCCGATTCACAAGGGAACCCTGGGCTGGGCTAGCAAACCCACTGCTGTCTCTCATCTCTGGGATGGCCCCCTTTACTTTGCTCAAGTTCTCAGCCTTGCCATTGGTGCTCCTCCATCCTGAACTCCCACCCCTCAGTCTTCCAGTCCCTTGCCTTCTCAGGCACACCACCAGGCTTTACTCTCCTGCTTCCACCCAGGCTACTACCCAAATCACCACTTCTAGTGGGCAGAATACTATTTGAAGCTCCCATTGTGCATTGGTTCAAAGACTTCATGCTAGTCTCCTAAAATAGACCCTTAGGTTGGAGGGCCTGGCTGCTTGGGCTTAGGGTACTGAGCTATGTCCCTCTCTCCCTAGAGGATATGTACAAGATATGCTGCTGCCCAGGTGAAGGTGGGTTCTGAGAACTACCCAGAACCACTATTTTCCTACCCTTAGGTCCTGTTGCTAAAGCAGGTTTGTCTGTTGATCTTCCTTCCCTAGGGAGAATCTCTTTCCAGTGCAGGGCTTCACAGTCCTGCTCACTTTTGGGGTTCAGTTTCTCATCTCCTAGCACTACACCTGTGTACATGCCACCCCCCCGACGTACACACCACCATCCACTGTCATGCCTGCAAATAATATAGGAAGTGTTTTAGTGAGATTTGGTCTGGAAAAAAAATTAATAGTAATGGCTCTTGAACCAGACTCCTTGGGTTCAATTCCTGGCTCTTCCACTCACTAGCTTTGCTATGCTGGGTTCATTATTTTAGTTTCTTCATATGTAAAATGGGATAATAGTAGTGTGTACCATATAAAAGTTATTGTGAGGAATAAACGAGTTGGTTTTCATATTTTTAATAGTGCCTGGTATGTAGTAAGCACTTGACAAATGTTAACTGTTGGTATGATTACATCTGAACACCAGTCACAGAGACTGTTCAAATTCCTTTTGTTAGGACAATTCTTAGAACTATTGTAAATCAGTAGATACAAAAGATGCTGGGTTCAGGAGGAATTACTAGCTTCATACCCAATCTTCACTTAGACTCATTCATAATACTCTTTTTTTTTTTTTTTTAGGCTTTTAGCTATAAATATTTATAAATTATGACATGTTTCTAGCCCATCAAGTAATTAGTGACTGACCCCATTAGGGCAGGCTGTTAGCATAGAACCTCACCTCTGTTACTCTCAGTTACTCTATGTATTTAAAATGTCTTAGAATTCCTTGTATCTTTAAATTTTAATTAGGGATTGATAACAGGTTCTGATAACTTGTAAATGGAGACTGATCATTTGTTAGCCCATGTTTTGATAAGTAGACTTAAAAAAAAATCCTTTGGTCAGAAGCTGCTGTTTTATGAAACTAAGCCAGACAGTGTTTTGCCTTGTGTGCTAATGGGGAGCATATTGTTTCTTGATGAGCAGTTTGCATGACTATTGTGATCATCTATCCTGTCTCCCTGCTTTCTGCCTCTCCTCACACTAGCCTATCTTAGTACAAATGGAGTCATCTTCCAAAGGCACAATGTTGATCATACATTTTTTTAAATGTAGAAAAGCAGCTAGGGTTACTCCCTTGCCCGCCAAAAATGCCTGCGAATGTTGCAGTACAGCCTGGTGCAGCTTAGTGGGCCAGGAAGCTGTATTTTCCACGGCACCTTTCACAATCATGGTGCTTCTGCCAAACTGGCTGACACCTGCTTGTCTCAAATGCTCTCTGCTTTCTTCATTCTCTGCTCTTTTCATTCCCGTCCACCTACTTTCCTAACTATCCTTCTCTGGATGAGCAGACCACAGTCCTATTCGTTTTTCAGGAGTTAGTGTAAAGTCACTTTCCTCAAGAATCTTTCCCTGATTCCTCTTAGCCACGTGGAATCACCCCTGAAGTGCCATAGCCCTTTATCCCTCATCATGTGCATATAATATACCATTTCTAATGTTACATATAAGAGTATTTTCAGTGAACATTTTTTATGTCTAAATCTGCATATATCTCTGATGATCACTTCAGGAAAACCTCTTAGAAATATTTAAGGTCTCTGATGTGTATTGCCAAATTACCTTTTAGGCAATATTAATTCATTTATTCCCTATTGTCTGTGTATCAGTGCCCATTTCTCCATAGTTTCCATAACCCGGGGTTTTATTTTCCCCTACCTTCGTTATTTTGATAGGTGTTTTTATAAAAAAGAACCAAGAAAAAAAAACTCAACAGAAATAAAACTTTTAATTCACATTGTGTTGCTCTAATTTCTAATGAACTGAACATTTCAAAAGTGTGTATTAACCATGCATATTCTCTTCAAATTGCTCATTGACAGGGCACTTGACACTTTTATATCGTAGCATTTTTGTGAACTTATCAGCTACCAAGGAGTCAAAGGACAAACAACTCTCCCTTCAGCCTCCGCCACTGTGCTCAGCACTTGATGGGTACTTGCTACACATTTGTTAAAAGACTATATGTACAGCTGATGATGGTTTGTGTTTCATATGCATTTCAATATGTCTAGACTCTAATTTATCTCCAGTCCAATGCAAGATGCAAATCTTGAATGCAATGTTCAGTGTGATCCCAACAGTACCTCTCATTTGATAAACCCTCTGTTACTGAGGTTGGCTGAGAGGGGCCCAAAGTTGTATTTGCAAACATAAAAATAATTAGGGTAGAGAGCACCTTTGGGGGCAGTCCGTGGTCCTGGAACATTATTTATACTCCTCGACTTCAACAAAATAGAGATAGTTGATTTCAGAGCCCAAGATGCAGGAAGGCAGGGTCAGAGCAGACCTCTGCTTTGAAAGATGCCTGCTGTTCAGCTGAGATGGCATAGCAACAACTTCAGGGACTGACACCTGGCCATTAGGATTGAGTCTTCTTAGATATCAGCTCATTTCCTTGTAGAAAATGAAATCTAATAAAAGCTGGTTTATCTGGCATTCTATCAAGCAGAACATTTTTCATTACATCATATTCTTACAAATGGCCCCAAGGTACTGCAAGATGATGTTCAGGGTCACTTTGGAATTAAGGGTCTTATAAATTATATTATCATTCTTTTGAAAATTGGCAATTGTGGAAGATGTGGTAATTTTCCATTCACCAGAATACCTGAGTCACCAAAAGCAAAGATTTCTGCAGACTGGAAAAGTTTTGTGGGAGTGGGTGTGCAAGTTTGTGCGCGTGTTTGTGTGTATACATGAACACAGGAGTGTGAGCATTGGAGACTGGTGATAGAAAGGTGAGCTGGAGTCCACTAAGAGAAGGAAACATACAGAGGCTTGACCATTCTTTCCGATTCTCAGATTTCACCAGCTGACAAGCACCTTCTAAGGGTGATTTCACTTTGGAATAGTTTGCTTGAAGCCAGGGAAGTAAGGAAACCAAAACCTCTTCAACTCTATGCTCAAAGTGTTCAGTCTCTTAACATAAAGGAAATATGGGGTTGGATTATTTTTATTGTGCATTTTTTTTTTCTTAAGTAAAGAAAGCAATAAGTGGTTTCTTCCTTGTGTTCAGGTAGCACCTGCCAACCTAACCTGTTGACAGATAATTGCTTGACAGCCCAGCCTTTGATGTTAAGCTTCACTTAGGCAGAAAAGTTTCCCTGCACCTCCCTAGTAGTCCTGGGTGGTCTTGTCTGCTTTCCTTCCCCACAGCCTTGTCCAGGAAACCCATGAGTTCAGGGCTCCGCGTGGGGGTAGGCACAGCAAAGGCCAGGTTACTCCCTCAAGTGTGGAGAGCAAGGAGGGGCCCCACAATCTCAGCTTAAAACAAACAAGTGCTAAATTAAAAAGAATGTTAAATACAGATCAGCTGCCTGGCTCCTGACAGCAGATTTAATTCTTCCCTCCTCTCACCTGATGGAGCTTCGCCTGCAGGGTTTGCATCAATTATCCGTCGACATGTGGAAAATGATTGATGAGCTGCCTGCGGCACTGAAGTACACTTTGTCAACCACTCATCATTTATACATCTTATCTCTGCCAGAACAAAAGATAGGACAGCCCTGCACTGAAGTTGGGGATGGCAAGGGGGGAGATGAGAATAAGGGGTGAGGGAGGCAAGTCAGGCAAAGCTGTTGGGTGCCTACAGGGATGTGCTTGGGTGGTGAGAACTCTGAACTGTCAGGTCAGCCATCTCTGCCCTTGCCACAGGCCCTGGTTTTACCAGAACTCTGTGGCTACCCATCCTCCTTCCCCCATGAAGGGCCTGGGACTTAGGGAACTGTGTGCTATTGTAATTACAGCACCATCTCAGAGGACTTTAGAGGGACTGCAGCCACTGCTGCAGCTGACCCTTTGCTTTAATCAACCACTTCTAAAGCAGGGTTCATAAGAATTCCTGGCAGAGCTGGATCATGGCCTGGTGGATCTAGCTTCTGAGAGAATGTCAAGGGGCGCTGTCCAGGGAGCAGCAGGTTTTAGGGCCAGCTCTTTGGAAACTGGCACATTGGATGATGATGGGACTGAGATTCATGGCTTTTTTTTATTCAAGCCTTGTTCCCAGGGCTGTAGTGTGACCCAAATATTTTCACTCAGACCAAGACAAAAGGGTGGTGGTAATGCTGACTCCTTATTTGTTACCCATCCGTGGCCTTACTCTTGGGACTGAAACTCCTCCCAAGATGTGAACAAAAAACACCAGCTCACAAAGGTCTTTCAGTCTGTGCCTGCCTTTTCTCTCCTGGTGACACTATTATAGCCACAAACCAGGTGATGACCTTACAATCATTTCTAGGCAATAACTGCTGAAAATAGCAATTCTATTATGAGCTGATCTCTATTAATTCACTCTCTATTAAAGGCATCCCATTTATTGATTTTTTTTTTTCTTTGAAAGAGAGGGTACTGACAAATATAAAGTCAAGTGACCTAGTTATATAATTTGAGTGATAGGCCCAACAGATTCCTTGATAATTGGTCTGTGGGGGAGGGTAGTGGAGAGGAATTAAGATAGAGAATTTCAGCTTTATAGTAGAACAGGATTTCCCTTCAATAAAATTTAATATACTATGTACAAATTTTAAAATAATAAATAAGAATGAAAAATGAACACACCTAATGAATGAACTCTAAAAGGAAGTAATAGAACTAGGAGGCAAAAACCACACCAGAAAAGAAGTGACTCTACATAAGAGAATTATGAAATGGAAAAAAATAGCAGAACATAAAATTACCCCATAAGAGCAAATAAATGCCCTTTGAAAGTTTGAAAGCGATATTTCAAACTCTTCTATAGATTTCATTGCTGTTGTTGGATAAAGGGTTCTAGCTATGCTCAAGAGTTGACAGATGAGATAATGATGACAGGTAAATAATCATCATGACATCAAATGTCTTCACAAAAATTTCAAGAAACATGAATTATCCTAGACAGAGGGACGGACCCTCTTAGACCAGCGGAGAAAGGTGGCCACTGAAGAGCTCATGATACCCACAAATGTTCCCATGTTGGTGGATCATCTATAGTGGGGGGTTCTAGGTGAGGGAGTCCCTGTCCTTGACTTCCTCTAATTTTAAAATGATAAACTAGCCGGGCTCGGTGGCTCAGCCTGTAATCCCACGCCTTTGGGAGGCTGAGGTGAGTGGATTGCCTGAGCCCGCGGGTTCGAGACCCGCCTGGGCAGCGAGACCTCATCTCTACAATAAATCAAAAAATTAGCCAGGCGTGGTAGTGCATGCCTGTAATTCTGGCTACTCGGAAGGCTGAGGTGGAAGGATCGTCGGAGCCCAGCAGGTCGAGTTTGTGGTGGCCGGGAGCGGCCACTGCACTCCAGTCTGGGTGACAGAGTGAGACTCCAACTCAAAAAAAAAAAAAAATAAAATAAATAAATAAATAATATGATAAATTAAAGCGTAGTTATCATAAAGTCCTAGAATCGAGAATAGGTATATTCAGTTTGACATGGATGGATGAACTATAAAGTGAAAATGTCAAATGGAGACATGTGGTCTCTTTGAGAAGCATTTTATTTTGGATTCAGGTGGTAGCTTCATTCACAACTATGAATGGAGTTTTACATTTTTTGTGCTTTTGATAACACTTCAAGGCTTCTAACTTGTCAAAAGGTCACTTAATTGGCATTAATCTTGAAAATTTGAAAGTTTTTTGCACTAATTTCTTAAGACTGTTGTAACAAAGCACCACCAACCAGGTGGCTTAAAAAACAGAAAGTTATTGTCTTACAGTTTTGAAGACTAGAAATCTAAAATCAATGTGTCTGCAGGGTTGGTTCCATTTCTCTCTCCTAGCTTCTGGGAACCTCAGGTGTTCCTTGACTTGCAGATGTTATTCTCCTTGAGTCTTCACCTTGTCTTCCCTCTTTGGGTATCAGTCTCTGTCTCCAAATTGTTCCTTTTTCTTAAGGACACCAGTCATACTGGATTTGGGCCCATCCTAATATCCTTATCTTAACTTGTAACATTCACAGGTACTGGAGATTGAACTCCAACATCTTTTTGGGGTAACACACTTCAGCCCATAACTGTATTACTCAGGAAATTTAATTCGAGAAGTCCTATGCTTCATCACATAGTTTAAAGCTCAGATTGCTATTCTGAGGGGAAAGAGCAGGCACATAGTAGCTACTTTATAAATATTTGTTAAATTAATAAATGAATAACATTTTAATCCTGAATTTTCTTGGGAAAAAAGGCATTTTAAATATGAGATTTGTACCAGGAAAAGACAGATTTACAGTTCATGAAGTCAATGAATTCACTTCAGAAGCACAAGAAACTTTGAAAATTGGTTTCTTTTCAAAAAGGCATCATTTGAAGCTGAGAGTTTGGCCATTTATAGGGAATCTTCTTTTTATGAATGGCATCTTGGGGAGAAGAATCCCTCTGGTAATTCTGTCTTTGCAGAAGTCAGTGTCTTGAACTGAATATTTATTTTCTTGTCAATAAATTCCCCATGGAAACCTTATATTGCAAGTTTGTTAAAACTACTCAATATAGTCTAAATTATCTGATTCAAGTGCTGATATAGAAAGGATATTCAGCGTTGTAAGTTAACTATTGCCTAGTATGTGCAAATGATTGAGTCTTGAGTTAGCAAGGAAGAAGTTATTGTGTTTTCTCTTCCAGAAACTTATCTTTTATTTATTTATAAAACTTATCTTTTATTAAGTGAAAATTTTAGACAAACTTTAAAAAAATAATAAAGCAGCAAAAATGACTATATTTGATAAAATATAGCTATAGACAGTTTAGGGATAGGAATGTTTATTTGTATAAAATAGAAGATGTGATGAACAATTTTTGTCCTTAAGCTTTCTATAGCTGTATTTTTGACAAAAAAATCAATAAATCAAATGTACTCAATATTTGTTTGTTGAAACTATATGGAGGACCATATACTGTACCAGACTGAGGAGGGCCAGTCATATCAAGAGCCCAAGGCAGCACTCCATGTGGTTAACGTCAAGGACGCCTATGTGTGAGGTTTCAACCAAAGACAGCGTTTGTGACCTGTCACTCAAAGGAGGTTTGTGGAATTTGGAAAAGATCCAGGAGACAAAACCAAAAAGCTGCACTTAGCAATGTCTGCCTAATTAACCATCCTTCACAGCCAAATCTCTTTTTCCTTTACTTTCTTAGGCCACCTTATACCAAACCATTCCTACCCCCATGCCTTTGTTTATGCTGTTGTCTCCTTTTGGGAGCTCTGTCCTGCACTGCTCTGCTGGGTTAAATACAACTGATCCTTCTTTTAATTCCTGTTCAATTCCCAAGCCTTTTGTCAAATCTTCTAGGACATTTCTATTCTGCACTGACTATTCCTTAAGTTAAAACCCTTAGGATTAATATAATACACTTAGATACTTAATTATTTCATATCAGCCATTCTTGTCTCTAGCTATAATCAGCTCAGCCAAGGAAGATATATTTATTTATTTATTTATTTATTTTTATTTTATTTTTTTGAGTTGGAGTCTCACTCTGTCGCCCAGACTGGAGTGCAGTGGCTGCTCCTGGCCACCGCAGCCTCGACCTGCTGGCCTCCGGCGATCCTTCCACCTCAGCCTTCCGAGTAGCCGGAATTACAGGCATGTGCTACCATGCCCGGCTGATTTTTTGATTTATTGTAGAGAGGAGGTCTCGCTGCCCAGGCAGGTCTCGAACCCGCGGGCTCAGGCAATCCACTCACCTCAGCCTCCCAAAGGCGCGGGATTACAGGCTGAGCCACCGAGCCCGGCTGGAAGATATATTTATACTAGACAATGTCTCAGTTCCTTGTCTGTAAATAGTGTTGAATAATTGATCTCACTTGATGAGGTGTTGCTTAATGATAACCTCCAATCATTTATCAAGATGAAGGCCAACATTGCTTGTCCATTGTCCATGCAAGTTGGACTTCGAAGGAAAGGTGTTGGGGAGAAACTTAAGGTAGATGGAATTTGCTGGTGGAATGTTATTTATGTGGTCAGATTTTCTGTTGGTGTTGGTACATACTTCCCTGAAGAGGATTAAAAACAAGAAAGATCCTCCCAGGAGTCAGAAGTGATGAGATGTGTTCTAGCTAGGCCCTTCCTCTGTGAAATGGAGTTTATTCATGCCATAGGCAAATTATGCAGTGAGATGCTCAACAAATGACCAAAGTCCATAACAACAACAACAAAATGTGTTTATTTAAAAACGATTTTGAAAAACAAATCCAGTCATTATGGCAAAAAGAACTAAACATTGACTTGGGGTTACAACATATTGATCTTCTGACAAAGCTGAATGTCCCTTTAAGAGATTTGAACCACAATAGATTGGTCAACATTCCCCAGGGACTGTGATTCTAAAGTTAGGAGCATGAGGAAGAATTGGGGAGTGGTCAGAACTAAATTAGGAGGGTGTTTTGGGAAGATTCTAATTTCTCAAGAAGAATAGCCCACAGGAGTTGTATTTTGTCCTCTTGCAACTGTAGACATTTTTCACTTTATAATTCCCTATTTAAACCTGGACAACTTTAATTTGGGATTAAAAAATGATGGCTGGAACACAGAGCCGTGTTCTAAGATGAAGGGCTGCAATTTACAGGCCAATTAGAATGGCATTTGTTTTCATTCTGCAGCAACTTTCCTCCCTCCAGTGTACCCCTCAATAACAGGAAAGTAGATTTTTGAGCTCAAGGGTGGTTTTTTGGAGCTGATGGCTGCCATATGCCATGGGCTTGGAAGTGGGGGACAAGTTCTAGGCAGCTTCCAGAGAGCCACTCCTTGAATTCTGCCCATTTTGTATAGCCACTCTCCCTGCGAAACAATGCCATTTAACTTCAAGCTCTGATACCTTGCCTATTTCTATTTCACTATAAATAAACCTACTCCCCCTATTCACTTGCCTCCCCCAGGTCAGGCATTCCTCAATTATAGTCTTAAACCTGACCAAGCAAGAACAAATGGTGACCTTAAGTTATATCTTAAAGTCCTGCCTCATATTGGGACGCAGAGAGAGTTTTTTTGGCATTCTCTTTGACAGGCTGCTTGTAGATAGAACAGTTTTCCATAAGGAATTGAAATCATACATCAAATGTATTGTTTTATATGTAAGCCACTGGAGACCAATGAAAGCAGTTGGTAGAGCCCAAATACCATTACAAATAGATTTATTGTAGTGTGTTTTCTCCCACCTTTTTCTAGAAGTTATTACTTTAATCTTAAGAATTTATGTAAGTATGCTTGTGGCTTTTATATGGTTTATGCATTCACTTTGGAGACTTTTAGCTATTTAGTGGTGAGGTGTTTAAAACAAGTGTTATCAAGGAAATAATTTTGGCTTTACATCATTTTTTTTATATTTGCCTCTGAATGCTACATATAGAAAAACCAGTCGGCAATATAAAAGAGTTATTGAGGATGTCATGGAAACTTATCTTTCCGGTGCCCTTTAGTTTTGTGTGTTCATCTGCACCTCCAAAAAGCAAGCAGAGATAAACATGCTGTATTCCTTTGCTGCCAAATTAGAAAAAGCTCTATGCCTTCCTTCCTGAACCGTTTCAAAGACAGAGGACATTAGACTTCAGAGCAATTAAACTCACTCTAGTGTACATTTACTAAAAGGTCTGGAAAAAAATGTTGTTTTTTTTTTTTCCAGCCCTGCAGTAAAAGAGCTATTTGAAAATTTAAAAAGAAAAATTCGGTATGATATTCTTAGTAGATGAATCAAATGATCTTGCAAGACCCATATCATTTATCTTATTAATATTTCAATAAAACTATATTTAGTTAAAATGATTTTTGCATATTGTCCTACTGTTTAACCTAATGAATATTTTTTTTCACACACCCCTGCTCAATTTGCCACCCTCCTCTTCACACACACACATACTCACATGCTCACACACTGTGGTTTCAAACATTATACATAAACTGACTTTTTAATGTGGGAACCATATTTTCTAAGTCTGTTGATAGAAACTTGTCAATCATTCTCATTGCAATATGTTCAAATCTAAGTTTGTTGATATATGTAAAGCTGTGGTTTGTCTAGTTATTATAAAAACATTGTGTATCCCCTCTAACCCTTTTGTACTTCCAAAATGTGATACTGATGGGGAACTTGACTCTTCAGTTTCTTTTTGAACTTGTTTTAGAATTATAACAGTGTTTTTCTTAGAACAGAGAAGTAGACACACGTAGGGGACCCAATGAGACCCGACTGTTATGTCAAACTAAAAGTGCACGTGTTATTCTTCTGACAGTTACTGAGATGAAAAAGCAGATTAACAGTTTTCTTAGACCACATCAGGTCCCGAAGAAGGGACAGAGGCTTTTAAGTCTCTCTATGGAGTGTGCTGAAGAGGGACAGTGCCTCTCTAGGGATGGAAGTCCCTTCCAGTTCAAATATTGTTTGGAATGTGAGAAGACTGAAATCAATTTTCTGATTCTGTTTATGTCACCTTCTAGAACACAAAAGACTCTTTTCATGGGTTTTGGGTTTGGGTTTAAGGTCTGTTTTAATCTGAGCCAGTCTCTATCCTATAGGAGACCAGAATATGCTACTATAAAATAGGTCTCTTTGGTGTAAGAATTATTTTCAGCTGAGAGAGACTATTAGAAAGATTTATTTGGAGAGACTACAGTCACAGGAGAAGCTCTGAAATTCTTTTTTTCTTATAGAGGCAAGGTCTCTATGTTGCCCAAGCTGATCTTGAACTCCTGGCCTCAAGAAATCTTCCTGCCTTACCCTCCCAAAGTGCTGGGATTACAGGCAGACACCACTGTGTCCAGCCAAAATTTCCATTCTTTTTTTTTTTTTTTCTTGAGTTGTAGTTTCACTCTTTTGCCCAGGCTGGAGTGCAGTGGCACGCTCATGGGCACCCCAGTGTCAACCTTCCTCCTCAACCTTCCAAGTAACTGGAACTACAGGTGCACGCTACCACGTCCAGCTAATTTTTTTGATTTATTGTAGAGATGAGGTTTCTCTAAGTTGCCCAGGCTGTTCTTGAACCCGTGGACTCAGGCAATCCCCTCACCTCAGCCTCCCAAAGTGCTGAGATTACAGGCTTGAGCCACTACACCTGGTGAAATTTCCATTCTTAAGAGTGTCTTTCCTATGTCAGAAAGAGAAGGAAGACTCCATATCATGGAGACACTTACCATCAGACAAGGTGTCAGCATAAAGCTGCGGAACAAACCTTGCTCTGTGTACCATACTTCACCTGGCTACCTCCTTATTACTTGTCTCCCCCGCAAACACCTTTCTTTCTTTGCTTCAATTGAAGATGGTATTTAAGCCCAAACTCAAGCCACCTCTCTGAATTTACTCGTTTTTTTCTGGGCATCTCCCATGCATACATGAGGTATTGTTGGGGCTCAGAAAACAATACCTCAAAGTATGGCACTTTGGTATACTGAGAACTTTGAACTAAAAGAAAGTACATGATCTTAGAAGCCTCGGAAGCAAAGCCTTTCTAATTTTTTCTATTTTTCCCCCAAGCAGAGAGTGGAAATCTCTCTTTCTCTGAAGTTTAGTTATTTGAAGCTTCCCTAAAAGGAACACATCTCCTTCAGTCCTTTTTCTGAACTTTCACTAACTAGGGCAGATTGATCTTATATTGCAGAAAGGAAGACTGAGGAATGTAACCACACCTAGAATTACTTTGTCACAAGCTATGTCTGTTCTTTGGCCCCATTCAGTTTTCAAAGAGGATCATTTACAAGCTATTGTCTATTCTTTAGGCCCAATCAGCTCTCCTAAAAATCATTTACTAGCTCTTCAAAATTGCCTACATTCCACCATCTCCCTCTTCCCTAAGCTATTTAAGCTCCAGTCACCTGGTTTTTCTTTGAGTTCCATGTATACTTGCATGTTAATAAATTTGTATGCCTATTCTGTTCATCTACTGTCAGTTTACTTCAGCAGGTCAAATCTTCAGAGGAGGAGGGAAAAATTATCTTCACTCCTGAAGAGTTCATGTTAATAAATTTCTGTTTTTGTCTTTTAATCTGTACAGGGGCCTATCCCAACTAAGAAGGATAGAAAGAAAATTATTTATCCCCTCCTACAATTCTTTTGGCAGCAACAGATTACTAAAATATTATTTTCAAAGCACAGCTTTACTCCTTAGAAATATATTGGTAACATATACTCCCTGAACTGGATAATTAGGATAGGGCCTCTTATAATGACTAAAGATCATCTGTAATTAACATACTAATTGTTATAGACCAAATGAATGTAGATATTTATGACAAGTTTGTACACCTACATAGGTTAAGTACCCCCACTTGATGTGTCTCATGCTATTAATTTGCTGAGGAAACACTTTTTTTATACTTGAAAGATCAGTTTCATTCCAGACTGATTATTCCAGCCATTCCAAATTAGTTTTGTTCAAATTAATGAGACCTTATTAAATTAGAAAGGTGACCTAGATTGGAGATTATAGACTTGTCACATATCTCTCTGGAATTGGACCTGTGTCCAGCTTGTGAGCCCCTTTGTCCATCAACCCCAGTGCCTAATTTATTCTAAGGTTTGCAAACCACAGAGTTTTCTTTGCCCCTTTGGATTTTGCCTTTGACCCTCAACTTGACTTTAGTGTATCCATCTCCCTAATTCTTTTCTGTCTTGTTTAAACCTATTGCTTTATGCAGAGCTCTAGTGTCCTAGTCAGTTCTAACTTTCACTAGATCTCCTGTTCACATCACTGATGCACTTGCATGTTGCCCCCTTGTCTAGATTCTTCTCTTAATTTGATACCACTTTCCCAGTTGGGCAAGTTTTGGGAAAAGACATTACCTCAAGTGTTTACTTTGTTTCTACCCATGGCTTCTCTGTGTTTCTAGGCTGGCAGAAATTTTTGACTTAAATGTCAAAAACGGGAGACATGTTTGTCTGCTTTAGGACTTGGCTTTCCCCTAAGGTAGATGGTTATTAATTTTTTTATTCAATGGATTTTTGGTGCATGGAATTGAATTCATCATAATTCTTGGCTTATTCCACTCTATCATCAATTGGTCTATGCATAGCATTTCTAATTCTATACCTGTATTTACATATTTAAATAATGCAATGAATGAACCAACACAAGAATTCTATTAATAACATGGATAATAACTATGTTTTTCTATGTGGTCCTCTTCAGCATCATAATTATCTTGAATTTTGTACTTAATATGCCATTCCACTTTTAAAATATTTTAGCACATATACATTTATGCACCTAAATAATATATTGCTTAGTTTTGGCTGTTTAAAATGTTTATTTTGAAAAAAAGAAGGACGGCATGCCCGATGTTTTCTTCTGAGATCTTTTTTTTTCATTCAACATTATGTTACTAAATTTCATCTATGTTGATGCTTATAGCTGAAGTTTATTCATTGTCAGTGCTATATAATATTCCATCATATTAAAGTGCAACAGTTTGTCCTCCAGAAGATAGGTATTGTATAGTTCCTATATTGTTGCTCGTTTTGAACAGGCCTACATGCATCTCCTGGTACATATGAGCTGGAGCTTCTCTTGGAATTTAATTGCTGGATCTATAGATATGCATACCTTAAACTTTACTCGAAAAAGCCAACCTGTTTTCCAAAGAGTTGTTTTGGTTTAATACTCCCAGCAGCAATGACAGGAGAGATTCTGTGGTTACACATCTATTCTAACATTTCTTATGATCTGACTTACCTTTTTTTTTTTTTTGAGTTGGTGTCTCACTCTGTTGCCCAGACTGCAGTGCAGTGGCTGCTGCCGGCCACTGCAGCCTCGACCTGCTGGGCTCTGGCGATCCTTCCACCTCAGCCTTCAGAGTAGCCGGAATTACAGGCATGCGCTACCACACCCAGCTGATTTTTTTGATTTATTGTAGAGATGAGGTCTCACTGCCCAGGCGGGTCTCGAACCTGCGGGCTCAGGCAATCCACTCATCTCAGCCTCCCAAAGGCGTGGGATTACAGGCTGAGCCACCGAGCCCAGCTTCTGACTTACCTTTTAACAATTAGGTTGATATAAAATGCTATCCTGTACATGAGAGTCTTTGTTTGAATTTCCATGTTTAGTTAGGTGACATTTTCAGAACTGGAATTCTGCATTTCCTTTACACTTACAGAACGGTAGCTCACATTAAAGCAATGAAACACAAGTTAAAAAATAGGACCAGCAGTCAAGGCATGTTTAGGATAGGCTTTGAGGACAGAGGAAAAGTCATGCAATAGAAAAAGCCTTGGCCTTGAATCAGGAGACTCAATGCCTGGTGCTAGTTCTGTCAGCAATTTGCTGAGTGACTCACATGAAGACATCATTTCTCAGTGTTTCCATTTCCTCATCTGTTAATTGAGGGTGTTGATCGCTAAGAATATGCTCTGGTCTAGGTTTTCATTGTTCAATAAACATCACATTGACTCAGGTATTTAAAGTGTTTGACATTCATTTTCTCGTGTGGTATTTCCAATACCTGAGTAATGTAGACAGAGAAAAGATGAAATAAAAGCCTATAGATTTTGGCAGGGGTCTTGGGGGTATGACTGTGAGTAGTCCAGGAAGTTCATCAAGCCCATAAATATCTCCATTCTGATCTGCCTGTAGAGTATAACCTCCACAATTACTGTTTCACTGCTATGGTTCTTGAAGGCCTTTGGACTTGTCAGAGGGCTCCATTAAAATGCAAATATTCCTGGAGGGGGTTGGGAGAACCTTTAGGCTCATTATCACCTAAATCTTCCACAGGGATTAATTTATCAGATCCCTCCCCATCAGACACCTGGTTGGAAACAGAGCCTGTGGGAATGGGCACCTGGCTGATGTGGGGAGGCCCTGGGAGGGAAGAAAGGCTGTAGAAAGGGGAATGTGCCCAGAAAGCCAACCAGGGCTCCCTAGGGTTTGGCCAGTTGCTACTTCCCACTGGCTTATCCCTACCCAGACCTTCAAAATCAAATGGCCAAACACGGGAGACTTTCTAAGGGAGAAAGTTTCCCCTTAGAACTAATTAGAAGAGAAAGCCCCAAGCCCTCCTGTGCCTATAAACCCCTCTAAAAGCCCCTGAACTCTCCACACTTTGTGGCAGATGCCTCTGAGCAGTGTTCTTTATTATTTGGTCCTGAATCTGGCCCAGTCTATAATGTGGCCATTTTGAGGCGTGGACAGGCCTTGTCAAAGGGCTTCAGCTGGGGCATTTGTATGGGTGCCTCATCTGCTTTGTTTTACATCCAAAGAACTCTTTAAAAATGTGGGCTCTGGCCCCACCTCACAAAGGGGGGCCTGAAGGGTGTTGTGGAACGTGTTAGGGCCTGCTCTCTTTTCCCTCTGTCACCCACACAAAAATATGCCCTTCCCCTTCCCTGCCAGGAAACTCCCCAGCAACGCGTGGTTTTGCCCTGGCTGACCCTGGCCCCTTAACATGTCAGAATGTTAATAAAACACTATGGCTGTCATAACGCAAGGTTAAATGAAGTCTTCACAACCTGTCCATTAAACAGATTTTTTTGTGTGTGTGACTTTCTGCAGCCTCTCTGGATACAGCTTGTCTCAGTTTGTGGGCAGCCGAGCCGTGGGCCTTTGTCTTTGTTCACTGTCGTGTTTAAATCCCCCTCATTCATTAATCATCCCTTTGCCTATTTATGCCAGTGGCAAGTATAGCGAACACACTTAACGTCTGCTTTTGTTTTGGTGGCACCTTTTGTGGGGACCAAGGCAGAGCTAATTATTAACTGCAAAGTGATGTTACAACTTTTAGATAAGCGCCAAATGCTGCATCCACTGAGATGCAGTTTTGTTTTAACCTTCAAGAGCTTGCCGCCAAGCAACTGGGGTGGCTTTTTTTAGCCATGAATCCAGGGGAGCAATGCCAGCACTCAGATAATTAATAGAGGTGCTCCATTAAAACCCAGTGGGGTAGTAGGACCCAGGTGCCCTGTGTGCACCTCTGGTCGGCCCAGCTGGGGTCTCCAGTCCTGATCAGACACAGGAAGGATGGCAGCCTCCGAGATGGGAACCAACTGAGCACCTCCAACCTCTAAGTTTACATTTCCCATGGTGCGAGGATTTTTGTTGTCAGTTCTTGATGACTTCTACACCCTCCAATCAGACTCTGATTTTCCTGTTATTGGACATTTTGTGGTGCTAACTATTTAGTTATAGCTCTTCCAGCTTGTTTAAATGACACAGAGTTTGTTATTCTCCTCTGCTCAGAAAGGTCTTCCCTGACCACCTTTTCTAAAGCAATTGTCTAAGCCCACAAACTTCCCCCAGTCACCTCTATTCCATTGCTATCTTTTTCCTCCATGACATTTGTCATTATTTGAAATAATTTTATTTATCTGCTTATGATTTCTTGTCTGTTTGACTACTAGAATGTAAGCCCCTGTATCCTTAGGGCGTAGCCTAAGGATCATTGCCTGGCAGGTATCAGGGAACCAATATATATTTATTATGTGTGTAAGGGAGGAAAAAAATTATATTTACCTCTACCCATTTTAGGATTATTGGCTGCGCCTTGTAAATTAAATTGACAAAAGACAGATTAACAAGAGAAAAACAAACAGAAGTTTATTAACATATGCTTCATACATATATTTGGATGCATTCAGTCATGAGTAATGCAAAGGAGTGATTAGAACTTGGACTTATATGGCTTCTTTAACCAAAGACATTCAATTTTTAGAGAGTTGGCTAGACAAGGGAAAAGGATTTTGAGTTTCTAGGGCAGCAAATTATGGGAGGTTAAATGTACAAGGAACTAATGGAAGATAAGGACTAGTTAGTAAAGTTTGTGTGGATTCTTTTGGGACTTTCTTTGGGCTGATAAGGGTCTAGTTTTCTCCAGGGATTAACTTCTGTTCTTCTTGGTAGAGAAGGGAGGGGGGATACCTTTACACATTTATTCCTGCTTCTAGGCAAGTAGGGGGACAACAGAGAGCTTTCTTTGTATTTGCTTCTTCTTAATTGTCCTCAGCTCAAAATAATCAATATGCTAAATTGGCATGTTTTGGTATGGCATATTCTGCTATTCATCCTGTGAATCAGTGAATGAATAAATGAAGGAATGTATGGAAGGACTTTTTCCAGGAGCATAATTGTCCAGCCTTTCCTTAATCATAGGCACAGGCTCTAACACACCCTCTGTCTAATCAACCATGTCTTTGTCACGTGAACACCTCCCATCATCCCAGAACTAGTTCTCTACATGCCAACCTCTGTCATCATTCCAGAGGATTCATGAGTCTTTACTTGACTTTTGGATAAAATGACTCAAAACCTGTGGTTTTGTTTCTCGAATGTCTACCCCACTCCTGACCTGCCCCATGTCTGTCTGTTATTTTTCTACATGGACAATTCCTTGTCCCTGTGACATAGATGATTCTCCCCGTCATCACTGAGCTGTAGTGCCTTCTTTGTGGTTTCTATTCATTAGTAGATCTGTTTCTGACTTCTTTATTCTATTCCACTGGTCTGTTTTCTATTGCTGAACCAAAGCCATACCCTTTTAATTACAAAATGGTCTTAATTGCAATATACAGTTTCTCTAAATTACATATAATAAGCCTTTATATGTGTTAGAATAAATTCTTCTACTTTCTTCTTCTGTGGGCGTGACTTGGCTTTTCCTGGCCTTTTGGTCTTTCATGTAAAATTCAGAATCAACTTGTATTTCACTAAAAATCCTATTGGGATTTTCTTTGGATCTACATCTGATTTCTAAATCAAACTGGGAGGGCTGAATCTTCCCATCCATAAATATGGTATGCACTCCTACTTATTTAGTATTTAATATTTTTTGTCGTAAGTTTTTGTGTGAACATGTTTTTTAATTCTCTTAGGTATAAACTTAGCATTAGAATTTCTGGGTCCTGTGATAACTCTGTGTTTAAATTTTTTCTGTTTTCCATAGAGACAGTACCATGTTACACATTTTCACTAGTAATCCATGAAAGTTCCGGTTTCTCTACATTCTCACCAATACTTGTTATTTTTTTAATAACCATTCTATGAGTGGTAAATGGCATCTTATTTTGGCTTTGATTTGCATTTCTCTAATGATTAATGATGTTGAGTTTCTTTTTATGTACTTTTTGGCCTATTGATATCGTCTTTAAAGAACTGAATATTCAAATCCTTAACCCATTTTAAAATTCAGTTGTCTTTTTACTGTTGAATTACAGGAGTTCTTTATCAGATATATGGTTTGTAAATATTCCTCTCATTCTATAGGTTATATTTTCACTTTCTTGCTAGTATCATTTGATGAACACATTTTTTAATTTTGATGAAGTCCAGTTTATTTATTATTTTTCTTTGGTTGTATTATAATCTCGGAAACTATTGCTTAATCTAAGGTCATGAAGATTTACATCTTTGTGTCTTTCTAAGAGTTTTATAGCTTTAGCTTATTCATCTAAGTATTTGATCCATTTTGAATTATTTTTTTGTATATGGTATGAGGTAGAGGGTCCAAACTCATTCTTTTGCATTTGGATATCCAGTTGTAGTGCCACACGTTGACAAGACTAGAGAGTGGGCATACTTGTCAAGTTCTTGATTTTAAAAGCATTGTATGCTGTTAGTTGTTTTTTTCTTTTTAAAAAACATAATATTTATCAATCAAAATCATTTTCTATATAATGGTGATAATCTAAGAGTTTAAATCATGCAATAAGCTCTTTACTGGAATGTGAGGATTAGTCAATGTCATTGACTTCATGAGGACTGTAGACTTGGGATGGAATACTGGTAACAGAGATTTAGTGCTGCCTATATTTAATACAGTCACCAAACAAGATGAAGAGTAGGTACCTGTTGTTATTTCTATTCATTAGAATCACTGTTCCCGAGATGTGGCTAACTCATAGGTCTTAACCTGTGTGGCAGTTTCTAATGTTGGAAGTGGCTATTTGGACTATTGTGTTTAGAAGTCTTAGGTTTCTTAGGTCACTGCATGAAAAGAGAGATAGGCAACATAGATGTGACACATTTGCCACTCTTGTCTTGGACCCTTTGTCTCTGTCAAATCTGCTGTGCCTGATCTTTTTTGCATTAAATTGCTCTCTGGGTATAACTCCTTGCCTTTTTTAATAATTGAATTTGGTCATTTTTCTCTTGTTCAGCCTGATGTTTGATTTTGACTCCTTCTGGTGGATACATCCTGTTTCATACTTATGTATCAAGGAACAAACTAACAAGCTTTACTAGGGTGAACACATGTCTTTGACAGCCCTGGTCCCAGGTATTCTGTTCTGTTGTCACATTACATGTCAGACTATGTGTCAGAAGAATGTGTCCCCTTATGGAATTGGAAAATAAGATCAATATATACAAGATTCAGAATGCCATTTAGAGTCTGTGAACCAAACAATATCATAGCTAACTTCTGTGTCTTCCAGAAAAATTAATATAATGCAATGATTTTCAGTGAGGGAGGAGATAGTCATCTTTCATGAGATATATGGCCAATAAGGGTTAAATGGTCACCTAATTTCCCCAAATCTCACATGCTATATGGAGTCAATATCATCTTGATTGTTTGGAGAATTTTCTAGGAATGCAGTCTGTGGTACCAACATTGCTTTTTCTGAAGGATTAGGGATTGGCCTTTATGATTAAGGCTTTTATTTGTATTACAGTTCCTGGCACTTGAAGGCTTCTGATTCACTGGATTATTTAGGATGAACATTCAGCATCAACAAGATAGAACTCCATTCCTTTCTCATGGCACAGTCCAGGCATAAGCAAGGCAGGACTTGTGCAGTGGCTCCATTGTGGCAGGGACCCAGCTCACTCTAGCTTGTTCATGGACCATACTTATTGTCTATGGTATAGAAGAGTGACCTCTCAATGGTTGTATCACATTAAGCAAAAATATAAAAAGAACTAGAGAATATGCCCTTTCCCAGTAATGACACAGCCTGGAAGTTTCAGAAGGCACATCTGTTCTTAGTCTCTATGCCAGAACTTAGCCACATGACTATGCCTAGTTACATATTCCCATTAAAAACCTAGCAGTTCTTTTCCTGGAGAAAGATGATAGAGTAGCTATTGGGGAACAACCAGCAGTCCCTGCTGAATAATAATATTTTGTTAAAGAAATGAGAAAAGCTAAATCAAGATAAAACAACTCTTAGTCAAGACCTCTGGTGATCCTAAAGGAAAAGAACATAAATCTGATATTCCAGAGACTCGTGGATTCATATTTCAGGCCTGTGTTGATGTGCTGCTGTGGGACATTCTTAGTTTGCCAGCATTAACCCAAAACAAAGGATGAAGTAGACATGTCTGAAATCTCTACCTAATCTTCCTAAAGTTCATCTGAAGTCATCAGTTGTTTGTTCTGCCTAAAGGTAGAGTGCTACTTACTCTGAAACTGTTTTATAGGGGGACAATACTAGTATGGTAGGTACTAGTTTTTCTTCCCTTTCTGAGCTTGGAAAGCCCCTGTGCAGCTTTCTGGTTACCCTTCCATCCCAGCTGAGATCTTCTTGGAGGGAACCTTGCTTTTGGGGATGGTGGAGTCACAAAATCTAAGTAACTAGCTTACTAGACAACTGCCTAGGAGAGTTACTCAGACCCACAGAAGATATTTAAACTATTCAAGTTTTGCTATATTAGGGTGATCAGATATGGGGATTTCTGGCTGCTACAGCGTGACCTAGTCTATCCTGACTATTACACTTTGCAAGTACTTATCAGCCTCCAAGTGTAAACATAGTCATTGATTATGGAGTTCTAGAACCAACTAGAAACAGGAAATGTTTCTGCTCTCAAATACTTTATAATGTAGCTACATTGTCCAATTATAGCAACTCAAGGATAATTGTAAGCCAACTATTATGTAGAACTGTGTTCTTAAAACAAAAGCATGATTAGTGTTGGATGTAGTTCATCTGAGAAGTCTTCCTTTGGAAGAGAGAAAAAAATCACTTTCTCCATCTGTGCTGGAAGAAAGTAACTCAAACACAGTCAGGAAGAGGATTTATGCAATGTAAATAGCTAAATCTGACAGCCTCTGGTTAATTGAAAGTGTCAGTGTTATTGTGCTTAGGTTAACGGGGCCCTTTAGCTTACCATCTGAGCTGCTTCTCCCAGGAATGACAACAACAAACCCTCAGCAAGGGCTGAAAAACCCTGGAGGGCATCTCTTTGGGCCTTGAGAACTTGCAAGGAACTCATGGATGATGGAAACTCATAGTTCAGCATTTCACTTCTCTTCTATGGACAAAACAGACTGTTTCCTTCATAAATTAGACCCAGCTGAAGATCTTGAGGGAGATTTCATTGTTTCTGCAATTGTCTTTTCCAAACAGTGTCATAAAAGACAGGCAGGAACAAGAGGGTGGACTGGGGACCTCTGACTTCTGACCTTTCCTCCTTTAGCAGCCTGATCTGCTCTCAGGCTGCCCTTTTGATGGCCACTGATGAGGGGGAGAGTTGGTGAAAACGTGGGCTTATCCAACATTCAGAGACCAACTCCAGGCCTAGAGGTCCCTGAGCTGCATTTTTGATTTATGGTATTAGGGGAGGGTTACAGACTATTGGTTTAGATTCTTCATGATAGTGTTGACATGTCATGGAATGTCAACTGGGAACTTAAGGTTCATAATAGCTTTCAGAATGATGGGACATTTATAGGAGAGCAGGTAAGATCAGATTTCTTCCAAGATACGACTTCTTTTCCCCCATAGAACCCGTTGTCATTTTATATATCCCACTGAATTACTTTCCCTGTTGTATTCCCTGGTATTCCTCAGGGGCAGGGAATATAATATATTCACCTCTAGGTTCTTGGTACCTAAAGGCAAGCTTGAGACATAGTTTGTGCTCAGTTAATAATGTTTGTATTGAACTGAAATAACTGAGAGTGTTTGGTTTGGAAAGGAGAATACTAAGGTGTCATGATTAAGATCTACTTAATCTTCCATTGGAGTGACTAGGTTGAAAGGGAACATAAATCCTGAATACCGAGTTGGGAGACTCTTTGAAATTGGATCAAAATAAATTTAGAACCAATGAAAAAATGATCCAGTTTCCACATCAGAAAATAAGCTTCTGGATCTCATTTTCTAAAAGGTGATGTTGGTGGCTCATGCCTATAGTCCCAGTTATTTGGGAGGCTGAGCCTGGAGAATCACTTGAGTGCAGGAGGTCAAAGCTGCCACTTCTCAAAAAAAAGTGACGGGGCAAGTGCAGTAGCTTATGCCTGTAATCTCAGCACTTGGGGAGGCCAAAGTGGGAGGATTGTTTGGGCCTAGGAGTAAAAGGCCATTTTAGGCAACATAGCAAGACCTTGTCTCCGCAAAAACTACAAAAATTAGACAGATAAAATGCAGTCTATTCATGAGCTAGAATTCCTGATAGAGGTTAAATGAATCAAAAGGACTAGAAGTCAAAAAAAGTCATATGGTAAATAGTAGAATATATACAAGATCATACCATTTAAAATGAAAGCAATCATCTTATTTCTAGATAAACTTGAATGTTGTAAAAACTCTTAAATATTAATTCATGTGCTTTGTTTTCTAATTTGAAAAAATATACTTTTAAGTGGTTATATGAAATGAAACAACTATCTAACATTTTTATTTTCTAATAAGGAAACACATTAAGAGCTGGGCTTGGTGTATGGACCATGTTTGGGCCCTATTTTGAACAAAACTGTCATTGAAAACCTTATGAACGCCACATCTTACATTATCAGAAATGCAAATTAGAACAATGAGATACTACTACACACCTATTAGAAGGACCAAAATCTAAAACACTGAGAACACCAAGTGCTGGTGAGGAGTAGAGAACATCAGGATCTCCCATTCATACCGATGAGAAAGCAAAATGAGACAGCTGCTTTGGGAGACAGTTTGGCAGTTTCTTAGAAAACTAAAAACAACTCACCTTACGATCCAGCATTCATACTCCTTGCCATTTACCCAAATGCGTTGAAGACTTAATGTCCACCCAGAAACTTGTGCTCAAATGTTTATAGCAGTTTTATTCTTAACTACCAAAACTTGGATACCATAAAATGTCCTTCAGTAGGTAAATGGGTAAGTAAACTGTGGTACTTCCAGATAATGGAATACTATCGAACACTAAAAAGAAATAAGCTATCAAACCGTAAAAAGACTTGGAGGCAGAAACTCAAACACATATTACTAAGTGAAGGAAGTCAGTATGAAAAGTTTACGTATTGTATGATTTCAACTCTATGTCATTCTGGAAAAAGCAAAGCTATGGCAATAGTAAAAAAAAAAAAAAGATCAGTGATTTCTGGAGATTACAGGGGAGAAAGGATGAATAGACAGAGAACAGTAGGTTTTAGGGCAGTGAAAAATACTCTCTATGATACTCTGGTGATTGATACATATGATATGTTTGTCCAAACCCATAGAATATGTAACACCAAGGGTGAACCCTAATGTAAACTGTAGACTTTGGGTAGTGACGTGTCAATGCAGGTTCATCAGTTGTAGCAAAGGTTCCACTTTGGTCTGGGATGTTGCTAACGTGGGAGACTGTGCATGTGTGGAGGTAGGGGTAGATGGGAAATCTCTGTACTTTCTTCTCGATTTGTTTTCTAACCTAAAACTTCGCTAAAAAAATAGTCTTTAAAAAAAAAGAAATCTGAAGCAAATATTAGAAAAATGTTAGGAAGGGTGGTAGATTTGTGTTTTTATACTTTCTAGGATTTAAATATTTTATAATTAAGAGTGAAAAGTTTTTTTTTTGTTTTTTTTTTGAGTTGGAGTCTCACTCTGTCGCCCAGACTGGAGTGCAGTGGCCGCTCCCGGCCCTCGCAGCCTCAACCTGCTGGGCTCCAGAGATCCTTCCGCCTCAGCCTTCCAAGTAGTTGGAACTACAGGCGCATGCTACCACACCCGGCTAATTTTTTGATTTATTGTGGAGATGAGGTCTCACCAAGTTGCCCAGGTGGGTCTCGAACCCACGGGCTCAGGCAATTCACTCACCTCAGCCTCCCAAGGTGCAGGATTACAGGCTGAGCCACCGAGCCCAGCTTGAAAAGTTCTTAAGTTAAAAAAGCCTTCATAAGATTATCAGGGAAATTTGAATAATGACTGAATATTTGGTATCAAGAATTATACTTTTTTAGGTATGATCATTATGATAGTTATATATTTTTAAATTTAGAAGTTCATATCTCTTAGAGATACCTATGAGTATGAATGGAAGAAATTATATGATATCTTAGATTATCTCAAAAAAATCTGCTTGGGAGAAGAGGGAAGGGATGCAGGAGGATATAGTAGAAATAAGATTAACTGTGTATTGATTTATAGATACATGAGGTCTCATTATTCCATCATCTGTGTACTTAAGAATATAATTTGTTTGAAATGTACCCTCCCCCCACATTTTTTAAATTGGTCTTTAAAAAAATAAATTTCTGACCAGGCACAGTGGCTAACGCCTATAATCCCAGCATTTTGGGAAGTGAAGGTAAGAGAATTGCCTGACTCAGGGGTTAGAGACCAGCCTGAGCAACATGGCGAGACTTCATCTCTACAATAAATTAAAAAATTAGCCAGGCGTGGTGGCACACGCCTGTGGTTCCAGCTACTGGGAAGGCTGAGGTGGAAGGATCTCCTGAGCCCAGCAGGTCAAGGCTGCAGTGGCTGTGAGTGTGCCACTGTACTCCAGCCTGGGCGACAGAGTGAGACTCTGACTCAAAAAGTAAAAATAAAAATAAAAATAAGTTCTAGAACCAATACTCCTTATCTAGTGTTCTTTTCAGTGCGTTGTCTTGAGACCATGATTGGTTAGACGCCTTCCATTGTTAACAGTACGCTTGCAGGTTTTGCTTAAAATTATTTTCTTACTAGAGAACATTTAACACAAAAAGTAATTTTTATATACGAAAATAATCCCCATCAGTTCTAGTCAAGGTGAATCTAGGGGCTCTTTTTCTTTCCAAGCATTTCAAATCAACAAAACCATGTGATTGAGAGTGTGGGGCCTGAAGCACCCACAAGCATCCACGAGGTGGGAGGTTACTCATTCCAACTTTTATGATGTCCCAGGAAATGGTTGCGATAAGAGAAAAGACTAAAAAATAAACGAGAGATAACTGAGATAATGGAAAAAACAGAGGGAAACAAGACAACACTCTCCACTCGTTGGCTTGAGAAATTTATTATGCCAAGGAAGATAAATTGGAGAAACATGAAAAAGGAAAGAGATCTTGTCTCTGACTCATGTATTTCTCTTTAAGTGAGTGAGCAATAACACAGAAATAAAAGAGCTCAAAACAGAGCTGCATGCTCAGCCAAAATCATGGCTCCTAATGATTTTCAGCTTTGGCAGAAGCCTCACACGTTGTACTTGAGCAGTTTTCTTGATTTTGAATTATACATGTAATTCATCCTGATCAGAATGTAGCTGGAGAGCCGAGACCCATGTGTGAGTTGGAAATGAGAATGCCGGTCATATGCTGGAGCCAGTCCTTCTTCCTCACGTCGAAACCGTCTGCACTGTCATCGGTTTGGGCAGTTCTGGGAAACAAACAAAACTTATGAAATCAATTGTTTGGCGTCATCTTGGCAAATAAATTGTCATATGACATATTTTCTTTTCCTACCAGGCTGTTCTGTATTAGCAAGACAGTCCCAGATAGTCAGACTGCAACACATAAAACAAATGGTGATGAACAGAAAGGGGTCACTGATGAGGCCAAGGGTCTGTGAGTGTCCAGCCGGCTTTCCTGCCCTGTCTTTTAACAGGACTGAGGAGAATGAAGGGGAACAAGATAGGATTAGAGGTGGCGCCGTAGAAAATTTAACCAAAGGAAGGGCCATTGTCGCTGATTCTACTCAGTGAATGCAGCAGGAAGAAAAATCGGATTCAGCACAGTCTGTTTTTAACTAGTGGTTGAGCTTTAGCTCACATTTCATAGTGCTAACTTTTTAAGGGTGTAAAACAATATTCTTCAGTAACTAAATTTACAGTCTTTGTTCACAGTTACTTTGACTTTATTTCTGAATAACCCCAGCTGGCAGGTCATTCCTGCCAACTGCATGTGGCTTTTTTTAAGTTCAAGCTAATAACCCAAAATGTTAGTCCATCCTGCAAGTGTTATTTGCATGTCCTTAGGTTTTTATTGAGGTACTATGTGCTATGGTGTTTGCTTTGGGTTAGAATTATATCATTGTAGGAAGGTGCTCTCAAGAAACTGCTTTTTATAAGAACAAAGCTTTGTTTGGAAGATAGGTAGGCAGGTAGAGGGAGGGAGAAAGGCAAGAGAGAAGGGGAAAGATCACTGGCAGAGTCAGAATAAACAGTGAGTTCCAATCCTGAATCTATCATTTACTCACCCTATGAATTTGGGCAATTTATTTAACAAGCTCTTTAGCCCTCTGGTTATTTATATAGAACATGCAGATAATACCTGCCTTGTTGGGTTGTTTTGAGAATTACAGATAATGGCATTTAAAGAAAATAAGAGAAAGGAAAGTGCGCGCACACACACACGCACACACACACACAGATACATATATATGTAAATGAAAAATCTCCCCCCAAAGCAAATCACATGTATAGCTCTATTGTTATAATTCCAGACTTTAGTTTTGTAAAAAGTTCCAAAAAGTCCTTTGTCTGGTCTCAAATAAACACATGGGAAATTATGTGAATATTATTAAAATATGAGTTTTTAGTGACAATAGTGACATTATTGGAACATAAATGGCAGGTCAGTCAGCATCTCCTTGTAACTATATCAAAGAAAGACAGTTGCAGCTTTGTTCTCAGTGTGACCCACTTGGGGTTTGGCTGCTTATTGATGGATATTATCATTTTTAATGTCAGTAAATAATGTGATGTCAGATAAATGACCTGTTTCCTTTCTGTAGTATAAAGCTCATTTATCTTTAGGGAGCTTGAATGAATAGAGAAATCTGAGTGGGACCAAGGGTTTCCAGCTATGCAAGATGGGAAATATTTTATTAATACAACTTAACGTGAGTCCCAGATAGCTGAGTTTAATTCTAAATGTATATCTGGTAAATCAGTGAAAGTGATATGCATTTGTCATTGACTGTTTTACTGATTGGAGAGAAAGAGAATGTAAACATCTTTTTCAACTTAAAGAAAAACATGTTACTCTTTTTTTAAAAAATGTATTTTATTTTAAAGATGTGGGGTACAATTCAGGATTAGTTATACAAGTAGTCATTGTACAGGTAAAGTTTGGCCCTACCTTTGGTCCCCACTTTGCCTGGTTTGAGATCAGGTACCCTTACTAATGTTATGTGTCTCCCCCTCTCCCCCGACAGTTTCCAGCTACTGCCAATTCCTTTCTTATCATATTATGGTAAATGTTTAGGATCTGCTTATGAATGAGAACATATGGTACTCGGTTCTTTGCTTCTGTGATATATCACTGAGTATTATAGACTCTAAGTCCATCCAAGTTGCTGCAAAGTTCATAATTTTGTTCTTCTTTATGGCTGCATCATATTCCATCATGCATATGTACCACATTTAAAAAAATCTAGTCCAGTTTTGATGGGAAGCACGGTTAGTTACATGTTTTTGCTTTTGTAAATAGTGCTGCAATGAACATACATGTACAAGTATCTTTTTTTGTAGAGTGATTTAAGTTCCCCTGGGTATATTCCAAGAAAGGGAATTGTTGGTCATGGGGCATTAATTACTGTCCACTATGTAAATAGTATATAGAAGACATCTTTCTACATAATTCACACTTGGCTTAGCCAGATCTGTTGTTGCTTTGAGGAATCATAGCTATATAAAATTAAGAATTAGGAAGATGTGTTTTAATTGATTATACTGCTGGCTTAGGGGATCACAAAAATATAAAATATGGTAGAGTCTGAAAGGTTCTGGGATCATGAAAATTCTCATGGTGTTGATTTCTGGGCAACAGTTTCTGTTTCCTTCCTAAAATGACCACTGAAAAGTCCACATTTTTTATTTGTAAGGACAAGTCTCATGACTTATCTCTGTCATTCATGACTATACATGTAGCCAAACTCTTTGGAATATCATCTTTTGTGATGGAAGATTTAGGGCAAAATGAGGAAGATTTGCTTTTCTGGACATCTTTAGTTGGGTGACAATTATCCCACTGAGTTTTTCTTAATATAAAGCAGATCATTTTGAGATATTTCTTTAAACTGCTTTCTGAAGTTTTCTAGCGACATTCATGGGATCTCAGAGAACCAAGGCTGGAAATTTCTTTAGAGATCATTTAATTACAACGTTTGATTTTTTTTTTCCATTGAGAAATCTGAGGTAAGAAATTTTCTCTAAGTTCCAAGGTGAGTTTGCAATGTAGGAGACTGATTACAAAGTCTTCGTGTTTTTACTAAGACACAGTTGTTGTTTTGTCAAATGTTTAAATGTCCACTAATGATTTAATGATTAAAACTGTTGAAAATTTTGCAGATTTATCTTTCTCACTTCCATCAGAATATAGACCTGACAGAGAGGGTAGGGTGGGTGTTTATTTTACTCCCCAATGAGTAGGGTCCAGAAAAACAGTGTCCGTCAGTTTTTCTAGAATAGGAATCAGCAAACTATAGCCCATGGGCCAAATATGAATTTTTGTACATATGAGTTAGAATATACAAAATATCCCCCAAACAAAGAAGAATATGTGATGAAGACTATATGTACCCCCAAATTCTAAAATATTTTTTATCTGACCCTTTAGGAAAAAGTTTGCTGATCTGTGGTCTAAAATATTCAGAAAAGAACGCTTTGTGACCTTCCTTGTAGATCCCACAATACTTTTGTGTTTATATTTATATTTATTTATTTGCTTATTTTATAGAGACGAAGTTTCACTATTTTCCTAGGCTGATCTCAAACTTCTGGGCTCAAACAATCCTCTTACATCAGCTTCCCAAAGTGCTAGGATTACAGGCATTAGCCACCACGCCCAGCAATGTTTATGTATTTAAAATGAGTCATGGATTGCAGGAAAATGGGGAACCCAATTTTAAAAGGTGACTACCAACTTTAGGAATAGTTTTTTGTTTTTTTCCTTTGTCCTCAGGAATAATCCACCTGCTTTATGAATTGTAAATTAAATGTGAACCCAAACGTGGGTAAATCTGTCCCTCTCCTTTTCCATAGAATTTTTACTGACTTTTTAGCCCAGGATTTTGAATTATACAATTTCTCACTATAACCACATCTATTTCCTGAACCACCTCAAAATAGTTTTGAGCTCCAGGAACATCTGGTTAAGGAATTTATATACCACATTACTGGGAATGTATCTGGTTTACACCAGGTTTCCCATGTCATTTGGGACGCTGTGCTCCATGTTGGTATAGAAAATGTGTGTTGTGCGTAGAAGGGTGCTCTGTGGTCCTTGTGGCTTCAGGTTCCAGAGTTGGGCAATGGCCGTCCTCAGCGTCTTTGCCATCACTGTTTCGAACAACTTCGCTCAAATGTAAGCATTGTTCCAGGGCCTGGTAAACTTGGTGATGATAAAATTGGAAGTTTGTTTGAATTTGGCACTGATTTTAAAGTTTAGGCAGTGATTTTAAAGTTTAGGCAGTGGGAGGCTAATGATGTCAAGAAAAGGAAAGGAAAGGGGATCATGAGTGGATGAAACCATGTTCTGTTTCTAACAGTTTTCTCAACAGAAACTTTTATTCTTTTTTTTTTTTTTGGGGAGGGCTTTTTACACACATTTATTAGGATACAAAATCAAAATATATTAGCAGGAATTTCTTTAGGAATGGATAATAGACAATTGCTGAGGAACAGAAGAATATTCCCCTATGTGTATATTTCTTATTGTAATCTTGTTTTACTAAAAAAAAGGTATAAAGTAATCAGATCTATTTTCGTATCTCTCTTCCACATATTCTTTTGTTTCACATTCTTAAAATTAGATCTCATTTTATCATTGGCTTTAGAATTCTAAAACACATATGCATTCCATGAAACCCACTGTTTATTCTTAGAGCCAGTAAAGAAGACATAACAAAAGCAAAGTGAAATTAGAAAGGTATCCATTGTACAGACACATTGTGAATTGCAGATAAAAAGGTAGGGAGGAAAGAAAGAAATCCAAGGAGTGAAACAGACAACATGTATCACATAGTATGGGGAATTTGAAACCATTGATAAACTGTCTTCCTTTCCATAGAGTAGCTCTTTCCAGCCTGCACCATATTAACTCTAAAATTATTGTCAGAAAAATTTGGTGCAGGCCTGTAATTATATAAAATCTGTTGTTGATATAATTCTTTAGCACAATGCTGAATCTTTTGCTACAACTGACCATTCATTTCCCAATGTTTTCAGTTCCCAGAATAATTCAGCTTAAGGAAATATTTACATTTATTTCTGAATCCATGCTGGTCTCCATTCTATGAAAAAAAAAAAATCTTAAATACTCTTGTAGCCATGGTCTTTGGAGCCTCTAAAATATTCTTTCCCTCACAGATGGCCAAGGGATGCTGCTTCTTCTATTGTACCTTTTTTATCCCACTGTTGTAACAGATGAGAAATTGGAGCCCTCTGTCAGAGCAGATGGGAAGTTGGTACCAGGGCTGATAGTTTAATTACAGAAGCACTACATTAGCATTTCAAAAGAAGAAAGATGTGCTGTTATATCTTCCTAAAAATTTTTCTCAGTGGTCATCTGGGAAGACTCAGAAGCAAGGTTGGTTTAATCTCTGTAGTAGGTCTATGGTGAATATCTAGTCATAGCCAGAATGTTTCTTCAAAACCCCCCAAATCATGGGTTTTTGAAGGAAGCAAATTGAAGGAAGCAAACTCAAGGTTCTACCAAATTCAAGGTTCTCAAGGTTCTATAAAATTCAAGGTTTTCAAGGGTTTCGAGGTTAGTGAAGAAAAGATGATAGCCCAGTGTAGTAGAATGGTGTATAATAAGAGAAGAATGCTTTATTACCATTTGGGGTAGGACAGTTCATTGTGTGAGGCTGCCTCATGCATTCTAAGAAGTTTAGCCTTCCATTACTATTTACTAACTGTAAGTAGTACTTCACAATTACTGGAACAACAACAAAAAAATTCTTACAATTTTCAGTCTCTTCTTAGTGAAAAATAATGCCTCTGGTTGGAAATCGCTGTTACTGTCTTATCCCTGGATGATGGCCATTTCTTCACTAAAGTTTCCTGTATTGCCAGGCTTGGTGGCTCAAACCTGTAATATCAGCACGTTGGGAGGCGGAGGCAAGAGGATTGGCTGAACTCATGAGCAACATGAAGAGACATCGTCTCTACAATCAAAAAAATTAGTGGGGCATGGTGGCACATGCCTGTGGTTCCAGCTTCTTGGAAGGCTCAGATGGAAGGGTCAGCTGAGCCCAGTAGGTTAAGGCTGCAGTGGTCATGGGTGTGCCATTCCACTCTAGACAGAGTGAGACTCCAACTCAAAAAAACAAAAACAAAAACAAAACAACAACAAAAATTTTCCTGTATCCTAGAGTATTAATTTGTTTCAAAGATTCTGGTCTCCACACAAATTGCAGATCACTTTCATGCTCTACAGAGTTCAACAAGAGGAGAAGCTATTCACTAGATGGTGCTGGGAAAACTAGCCGACCACATACAGAAGATTGAAACAGGATCCCTACCTATCACTATATTAAAAAAAAACTCTAAATGAATTAAAGACCTAAACATAAAACCTCAAACTATAAGAACCTTAGAAAATGCAGGAAATACTCTTATGGAAACGAACTGGCAACCAATTCCTGATCAAAACCCCAAGTGCCCTTTCTAAAAGAGATAAGATAGACAAGTAGGACCTCATCAAACTAAAAGCTTCTGCTAAGCAAGAGAAACCATAATGAGAGCAGGGAGACAGCCCACAGAATGGGAAAAAATATTTGCAAATGGTATATCTGACAAAGGCCTAACATCCAGTATCTACAAGGAACCAAACATGTTGAAAGACAAAAAAAACCAAACAGCCCCATTAAAAAGACATGAATAGACACTTCTCAAAAGAAGATATACAGGGCTGGGCTTAGTGGCTTAGCTGGTAATACCAGCACTTTGGGAGGCAGAGGAGAGTGGATTGCCTGAGCCCACGGGTTCGAGACCAGCCCGGGCAACTTGGCGAGACCTTGTCTCTACAATAAATAAAAAATTAGCCAGGCGTGGTAGCGCACACCTGTAGTTCTGGCTACTTGGAAGGCTGAGGCGGAAGGATTCCCAGAGCC